>NC_047081.1:11103617-11294348 GCF_902459465.1 Asterias rubens
ATTACTCGTTACCAAGTGAGGTTTTATGCTAATAATTATTTTGAGTAATTACCAATAGTGTCCACTGCCTTTAAAGGGAAGGTATCGTTTGGTAGTCACTCCTAAAATGAATGGCAATCAACACGTGTACTTGGTAAGAAGTAGGGCTAGTAGACGTAAGGGGTACATCAGCTTTCGATACAGTATACATCATGTTGTGAGACTCAATCCACTTTGAATAAATTTGGTAATCACTAATGGGAAAAGATATTATTTGTTATCCCCCAAATTTGAATCTGAGAAACGCTGTGATCAGAGAGAGACCTTGTCAGATTGTGTGCTCCAGATACGGTTTACTATTCCATTTTTGTGTGGGCATAATATTCGCTCCAGATTTTCAGCGATATCTCAAAAACGCTTCCATCTTTTGAAATGAAATTTTCACATGCTGGTTTTGTTGTTATTCTTTCTTATAGAATTAAAACAATCGAACGGTTAAATGAATGAAGGGAAGTGTCTTATAAGGAGCTCTGTAAAATTGGGCCATAGTCTCATTTTCATGTCTACACGTAGGGCCTACGCTATCTGGGGTGCGACACCGCCTTGAATAATAAGAGAATCAATGTGTGGTGAAGAGGTTTTAAACTAGTGGTTTAAACCCGCCGAGGCCTGGTTCTTGATAAATTTACCGAGATTTCGGGGAGTAATTCAGCTTGCTGGTTAAAATACAAAGTGATGAACGAGGTTAGAATGTCAGAAATCCAAGTTGTGTACTCATTATGCTGATTCAGGGGCCACACACGTGGCTGTGGTTATATCATCCGTTTAAACACCCCACGTGATGTCCCCCCCAATTGGAATGGATAAACTTTCCCAGGCATTTATGAAAGGCTATTAACACCAACGTGTCCTTGTATAAACTTCAGTAGCAGAAATAAAACTTGGGTGTTTTCTTTGACCTTGGTAAGGGTCAGTGTGAACAGGAAAACGACGCGATGAACCGGGAAATTAACATGATAACAAGGAACAGTTATAGTTTGACCATGGTTTGACAATGGAGCATTAAACTGGATTGCTCCATGGTTTGACAGACATTACAAGAACAAAATTGAAAGAAAAGTGCAGATGAGTCATCAACATCTGGGAAGAGATGTATTTATTTTTTGTAACTTGCGAATAAATGTTTTATTACACAGTAAAGCCCACACACTAACATGAATACTGTTGTAAACGGTGACGAAATGTTCATTTTTTAGATGTGGGAGGAAAAACCTTTAAAGTGTGGAAAACCAACGCAATAGGGGATTTTAAAAAAAGCCATGCACTCCTCAACACAATACTCTTGACTAAGGTGGGAATTCAAACTGCCCTCTGCAGCGTCGACAGAATCGCCAGACAATCGCTTAGACAACATTACTTCAGAGAGGGTATTTTCTATGAATTTAGAATAATATTATGTGTTCAAAGTTCAATCATTTTTAACCCGAAAACTTACATGGTTTAATCGCCGGCCATTCAGCCTCCTCAAACCGGCAGTCCTCAAACGCCACTCCGGCCAGCCGAAACATGATTCTTATAGACTCAGCACGCCCCTTGCCGTTAAAATAATACAACTTGTACGAGGTTGACATTTTTCTGTTTTCTCAATGAATTCACAGACAAGATGTCTTCACGAAACATTTATAGCACTACAGTAGTGAGACACTTGTGACCCGTCATGCACCTTTCTGATTTTTTTTTTGACAATGGCAGAGCCACACCGAGCTATACACACTATTGTTCGTGATCGATCAACTGAATGTGAATAATAAGTTGTTCCTTTGTAGAATGACCTTCCTGATATATATTTTGGCAACAGGAAAGTTATGTACATATTAAAGCCGTGTTTAGCTCCCTCAGCAAAATAAACACTGACCATGTTCACTTTAAACAATTTTTAAAGACCAAGAAAAGGGTTTGTTTGAACGGAGCTCTGGAAGTGCCATCTGGCATGTCGAGATCCTGACATATTTATCTCAGAATGACGACATGCTAAAGACAAATAAGTTTTTAAAAAACGAGATAAATAAGTTGGGATGTCAACATGTCGGCTGGCACTTCTAGAGCTCCGTATGTTTTGGGTTTTTTTTCGGGAAAAATTAACTAAAACTCACTTTGTATTGCTAAACCATTGCATGTAATAGGCCTGCCAATTATCCAGAAAAGTTAGTTAATAGTATGAAATGCTGTTAGTCGAGAGAGAAAGGAAACTGTTCGTAAAAACTACTATGGCCATTGCAAACAGCGCCCTCTTTGTGTCCAACTAGGCGGTATTTTGAAAACTTCCAACTGAATTAAATCTTCACCATCTTTTACTAATTCCAAACGAACCAGGGAACTCATCGTGATAAATGTATTATAATCGTACTACTTATACAAAGAATGGTACATGGTTCGGTAATAATGGAAAACAACTTCAAACAATTTTTGTTTACTTTGACTTTCATTATTATTATTTTTTGTTCAAGTGCAAGCACTTTTTTTGTAATTTCAAACATAGGCCTGTTCACTCACAAAACAAACTACGAAAATACCAAAAACGAGAACAACACATATCAAGCAACGATATTATGGTTCGCTTGTTTACAGTGAAAGTTGACTCTGACAAATCTTGATACCATGGAAAGACTGGTCCCCTGTCTTTATCACGTGCTGCATGTGACGTCAGTGGATGGAGTTCGTACCTATTTAAATATAATTCCACGCATCCCTAATTAAACCACTTTAGATTAGTTTCCTCGGAACAGATTAATATTTCTGGGAGTTTTAGTAAATGGGTGGTTCAGAAATGCCTCTCTGGCGTATTTCCAAAAAATTATGAATAATTCTCTTTAGAAGGCAGTGGACACTACTGGTAATTACTCAAAATAATTAATATCGTAAAACCTTTCTTGGTGACGAGTAATTGGGAGAGGTTGGTGGTATAAAACATTGTGAGAAACGGCTCCCTCTGAAGTGCCATAGTTTTCGAGGAAGAATTTCCACGAGTTTGATTTCGAGACCTCAGATTTAGAACTTGACGTTCATCCATCTAAACGCACACAACTTCGTGTGACAAGGGTGTTTATTTCTTTCATTATTAGCTCGATGACCAATTGAGCTCAAATTTTCACAGGTTTGTTATTTTATGCATGGGATGTTATTGAGATACACCAACTGTGAAGGCTAGTCTTTGACAATTACCAATAGTGTCCACTGCCTTTAAAAGGAACAGCCGAAATCGTTTTTATATCTTTGAAACAATCATACAGCCCCAAGATTGGGGACTGTGCGTAAAATCTGCAAGGAGTCTAAATTACTACTCTAAGTGTCGATTTTGATTAATGGGGCGCCTTCAAAATTTGGGCTAAGGCTCCGGGCGTTTCTTCCTGTGGGAGGCAACGAGGGCCGTAGACTTGCCAAGTCTCTCTTTATCTTTCGACCGCCCTATATACAATTTTTGGTATAAAAACATACTTGTTATGAGCAATGGAGAGCTGTCGATATTATAAAACAATCTACCTCTGCAGTAACGTAGTTTTTGAGGAGTTAACTTTTCACTAAATTTAATAATAATAAAAGACGTCGGGCCTGAAGCCCTTTATTATAGGCATCTGAAGGCACAAACATTTTGTACAACAATAGTGTTTTTTCTTTAGTTTGTCTTGCAACTTCGATGACCAATTGAGTCAAAATTTACACAGATTTGTTATTTCATGCATAGTTAGGATACATAGTGAGTATACTGGTCTTTGACAATTACCAAAGGTGTCCACTTTTACCAAAGGTGTCCACTTTTGCCAAAGGTGTCCAGTGCATGTAATATAATAGTTAAAGTCACCCTGCTATGGGTGACCCCAAGCTTTTCTATAGTCAAATATTTATCCCTAACTTTAAAGAATAAATAACCACATCCGCGAAGCACACACGAAATATTAGCCTCCTCAGAGTTTGGCCCACGGTTCCGCCCTCTCCTGTCAAAACACTAAACAGTCGTAGGCTTCTAGACTCTAACTCAAGCCGTGGTTTGCAAACAAATCACGGCCTTTTCATTGGTGATAAACAAACTGCACTGGTCGGCATGGACGACCGACGTTAGCAAAAATTATTCAGGTTTTGTAATAAAGCCATTGTACACTTTCGGAACAGAAAAAAAATCACAGATTTACAAACAACTTACAGGGTTTACAGAAGGTAATGGTGAAAGACTTCTCTTGAAATATTATTCCATGAAATGCTTTACTTTTTTAGAAAACATTAAAACAATTATCAATTCTCGATATCGATCATACGTATTTATTTAAAACACATGTCATGACACGGCGAAACGTGCGGAAACAGGAGTGGGTTTTCCCGTTATTTTCTCCCGACTCCGATGACTGATTGAGCCTAAAGTTTCACAGGTTGTTTATTTTATATATAAGTTGTGATACACGACGTGTGGGCCTTTGGACAATACTGTTTACCGAAAGTGTTGTGAACAAATTCAGCATTTTCTGCAAAATTGTCAATGAGTAAAATACCTTCCACGATTGGTTGCTTTGTTTTCAACAAATTCAACTCATTGTTTTGTGCTTACGAACTTGGCTTTGCTTTGCATTTATGGCTTTCCATATAGTTTTCCAACTTCGGGTGGCAAAATATGGCAACTTTAGTGTATTCCAAAAAATTTCTCAGTTTGAAATACCACAACCTGAGCTTTATGGCACAATATTGGACCATTTTTAACAGTCCTTAAATACTGTGACCTTCAAGAAATTTCCAGAAAAACTCATGGAATTACAATTTATTTATTCACGAGACTTGACGCATGATGTTCCTCACTGTTGTCTCCTGCATGCGTTATTGGTAGCTATAGACTTGCGGACAAGTCGTTCTGTGCATTACAGGACGGCAGTTGGTTTACGCAGAACGACTTGTTTTCAACTCTATTCGTTTATGACAATAATACTACACAATTTGGGAGGGGGGGTCAGTGTTTGTAGCCAGAAGTGTAACTTGTGCAGTGACTGCCATTCAGACCGTTTCCTTATCCCCTAATCGCTTACAAACCTTGAGTGACGCTGGGGAACAAGTCGGACGTTGGGCCCCCGCTCAGAAACCGCTCATACATGACTTAACATAATATGGTTTCATTCTGAAAAATAAAGACGCAAGAATTTATATGCCTATCGCCTATCATCTATGATCTACAAACGAACGGGGTGTACAACAGTCATGAAAAGTTGCGTTTATTTTGCATCTCGTCTTGGTTCGTGAACGTGAACGAATTTACTCGAAGACAAGTTTGGACAATGAGACCATGGTTCGATTTCAAGCTGATTTTAAGCACACAAACTAATAACTAAGCAAAACAAAATGATGCTTACCAAAATAAGCTTTCCAGCCAAAATACCATGTCACATGTAGAAATTTGCTTTTATCTGCTCTTCAGAAATGTTTTGAGCAAAACATCTTCTGAAATTGGGCCCATGTAGGTGTCTCCTTGCGTGGGTTCTAAAAGGCTAAACAAGATCAACCGCAAATTAAAAAAAAGGTATCAACCAAGAGACTGTGCCAGTCTAATACTTCAGCAAACCGGCATCCTTCAGACCTGTCAAAAACGAGGAAATGCTAATAAATGGTATCACCCGATAGGGAAACGTTGTGTTAGCCTCTTCCCCAAGTCAAACCATCACGTATATATACACTTATATATAAATATGAAAGAAATACAGTAATTTTTCAACAGCAAGGACGACTGTAGCAAAAGAGGAACATTGTGGTTGGTTGGCCACACAGGCCAATGCGTTTTTGAGAGTTTGGTTTCGTCCGAGTATCAAATCAAGTTGTTACACACACCTTTTGTTAAGCAATGTGATGGCACGCGTGTTCGGTTGTACCTTGTTTTTGCTGGCGCTTCTTCTACACGTGCTCGTGATATTGTCGTCTGCTGGTTCTTTAACGCGGGAAGAAAATGATGTTCGATTTATACTTGAGAGTGGAAACAATGACAGTAGTAAGGTGAGTAGTTTCTTGGTATTACTGTGAGGGTCCATTGTGGAAATTGGGGCTTGGTGGAACCCACACACAGTCCTTTATCATGCTGCCTCCATCTTGGTCATGTTCCTTGTATCGAATAACAATAATTAATGCTAATAATCATTTTGCAAATAGGAACCAGACTATTTTGTTCTTCCAGCCTCGGTTTGGTTACATTGATGAGGAAAATTCAAGATGGCTGCACCATGATAAAGATCCATAGACAGTAAAGGCACGAGACCAGTGATTTTAGCGTCGGACCAGTAAACTCAAGAGTCTTAGTCCGGTTGGTCTCCTTGATTTTTTTCTTAATCCAGAGCCTTGGGAATAAACCGAAAGTTTCTGTTTATGAAGGCTTACAGCAATCTTGAAAGTCAGGGGGTAGGTAGGGGTGTTCATAGGTTATTTGAAGGAGAACAACGGGGTTACACTTAGGAGGCTTGCCCAGGTATCGAGAACAGTCGAGTTTTGGGAGGTGTTACCGCCTCCAAACTTCTGCTTTTCTTTCCCCGCCTGCATAACGTCACCAATAATGAACATGGCTATACGTCAACATACACACAAATTAATGTTGTGCAATGTTTTTTTTTATTAATTTTTATTACATGGCAGAATTTGTATAATATAGGTTTATTGTTTTTTGTAAAATTTTGTATGCGTCATTTTTTTTTTTTTAAATAACTTTGTAGGCCTATGTGTTAACTTTTGTTTATTTTTGATAGCCTATTGTTTTGGGGCTGCTAAAGCAGCTCCATGAAATTGGGCCCACATATCGGAACTTCAAAAAATGTGTAAAAAAAACACATTAGAAGTAGCCCACATAAGAGATGTTAAACTTGCATCGGGGATAAAGAATATTAATTTTGGTTTTTACCCATACACCGAGGTGTGTTAGCACTGTATTCTCAGTACTCACAGTAGCCCACAGGTCCACCTGTAATTTTTGGATGTCATGTGGAAATGCCACAAATAATGATACCCCTTGCTCAATAGGACCAACTGGGACCTTAGGGACCAACTACTGAAACGATATTTCCTGTTTTCGAACGTGAGTTTGTGTTTTTATGTTCGGTTGACTGATTAGCTGTCATCTTTTTAAATGAAGTTATTATCGGGTTCGAAACAAGCCGGTATTTCAGCTCAATCACCACGGGAGGCACAGAGAGACCTAGCCCGGATATTGCCAAATGAGGGCTCTATGTTTTATGTTAATATTTTAGTTAAAGGCACTGGACACTATTGGTCAAAGACCAGCCTGCTCACTTGGTGTACCTCAACATATGCATAAAATAACAAACCTGTGAAAATTTGAGCCCAATCGGTCGTTGAAGTTGCGCCGGATAATAATGATAGAAAAACACCCTTGTCACACGAAGATGTGCGCTTTCGTCGGATGCTTGACTTCGGGACCTCAAATTCTAAATTTGAGGTCTCGAAATCAAATTTGTGGAAAATTACTTCTTTCTCAAAAACTTTATCACTTCAGATGGAGCCGTATCTCACGGTGTTTTATACTATCAACCTCTCCCTATTACTCATTACCAAGTAAGGTTTTATGCTAATAACTATTTTGAGTAATTACCAATAGTGTCCACTACCTTTAAAGGCACTTGGCACGTTTGGTTGTTTTCAGAGACAAGTACTCTTACTTTGTGTATCCCAACGATATAAATAAAATAACAAACCTCGGAATTTGTCATCGAATTTGCAAGAGAATAATGAAAAAACAAGCACATTAATTTTTTTTTGTTGTAAATTTTATTACTTTGTGTGCTTTCAGATGCATAATAAAAGGCTTCAGCTAAAGTCTTTTATTAATATTTGAGTGAGAAATTACCCCTTTCTCTAAAACTGCGTTACTTCAGAGGGAGCCGTTTCTCACAACATGTGTTTTACTATCAACATCTCTCCATTGCTCAGTTACCAAGTAAGTTTTCATGCTCACAATTTTTGTTTAGTAATGACAAATAGTGTCCGGTGCCTTTAAGTATAAGAAACGTAGATAGGAACGTACAATTTGCTAAGAGGTCAGCGTTCATTTGTAATAGGAGACTTTCCAACGCTAGGTGGCAGCAGACATACCGGGTAAATTTCCATTGTTTACGTAGTTCTGAACATGCGCATAATTCTGAGAACAATGGATTTACCCGGTAAGTCTGCTGCCCTCTATCGTCCCAGAAAGTCTCCCATTGTTTGTGGTGTCAATTAAAGGAATAATCTTCTCCAGATTTGATTTTGGACTTTATGGGAGAACCCGGCTTTCAAGTGACATAATATCTGCTGTTCGCATATACTATAGGTAGGCCTTTATTATTTACTGTTTATTACTGACAGGGTGCATCCCCTAATTTCACTCTAAATTGACCCGGACTTCAGGTCCCAAGAGGGTCTGCTGGCACGCTATTCTGAGTCAAGCTGACCCGGAAGCTGTTCTATGAAATTTGACCCAGGGCTCAATTTCATAGAGCTGCTTATAAGCAAAAACTTTTGCTTAACATTTTTCTGCTGAGCACAACTAAACATCATCCTTTTAGCACAGGACACTATTGGTAATTACTCAAAATGATTGTCAGCATAAAAACTTAGTTGGTATGAGCAATTATAGAGGCTGTTAATAGTATTCAACATTTTAAGAGAAACGGTTCCCTCTGAAGTAACGTAGTTTTTGAGAAAGAAGTAATTTCTCACTAAAATATTTGAATTGATTTCGAGACATCAGCTGAGACCTATTTTTGGTCTATTGATAAATTGAGACTATTGACCTCTTGTTGATAGACCTACTTTCATGTAGGCCCCTACTCATTTTTCCCCAAACCCATTAATTATTTTTTTAAAGGCAGTGGACACTATTGGTAATTACTCAAAATAATTATTGGCATCAAACCTTACTTGGTAACGAGTAATGGGGAGAGGTTGATGGTATAAAACATTAAGAGAAACAGCTCCCTCTGAAGTGACCTAGTTTTGGAGAAAGAAGTAATTTTCCACGAATTTGATTTCGAAATCAATCATCTGAAAGCACACAACTTCATGTGACAAGGGTGTTTTTTCTTTCATAGTTACCTCGCAACTCCGACGACCGAGCTCAAATTTTCACAGGTTTGTTATTTTATGCATATGTTGAGATACACCAAGTGAAAGAATGGTCTTTGACAACTACCAAAAGTGTCCACTGCCTTTAATGATTGTTGATGTCCAAGCCACTCTAGATTATAGCGAAGGGAAAGTAAGCTAAAGCACAACGCCCTCTCAAGGTCACTGCCAAAACAGGGACTTTTAAAACAGGGACAAAGGAAAAACAACTTTCAATTTTGTTTTTTTCAATGCGGGCATCAATCTTGTGTTCTTAACAGTAAGTAAACAAACTTAAAGCCAATGGACACTTTCTGAACAGAACAAAATTAAAGGTTCACATATTTACAAATAACTTACAGGGTTTACAGAAGGTAATGGTGAAAGACTTCCCTTGAAATATTATTCCATGAAATGCTTTATATTTTGAGAAAACATTGAAACAATTATAAATTCTCGATATCGGGAATAACGGCAATTATACGTGCAATACGTGCAGAAACATGGGTGTGGTTTCCCGTTATTTTCTCCCGACTCCGATGACCAATTGAGCCTAAATTTTGACAGGTTTGTTATTTTATGTATAAGTTGTGATACATGAAGTGTGGGCCTTTGGACAATACTGTTTACTGATGTTGTGCGATTGCTTTAAGATGATCTTCACATCATCATAAGGGAACTCGGCAAACTCCCACAAGATAAAGCTGGAAACAGCCAATCCCTCTAATCAAACTTTGATTTAATGTCTATGACTATGTGATAGCACAAATCAAGAAATTGTGATTAATTAACTCGACGATGTGAAATCAGCTGTTATCTTGGTAGGATTCGAACCTACAACCTTGCACCACTCTGGTATTAAAATTACCCTGTTTGCTTGTTATTCAAGACTAGAATGAGCAATGACTTTCGAGTGGTGTTACGAATTGAAAAACTGCATACTTTCCCCCCTCTCCTATCCCTATCCCTACCCCCCCCCTTTACCCCAAACTCCTGTCATACATTGAGTGGATGTGTAATTCAGATGCATGTCACTCAATGGGGTCTCGGAAGGTCTTCATTAAAGACAAGGAAACGACGACGGGATGCCATGAATCAAGAACCCTGGCATACTGAGCCCCAACAGCTCCTAGGAATTCTTCACTTTTATGGCGTAATCAAACAACATGAAAACAATTTGGTTTTTTTTGAGTGGGCAGAGAAAACATGCTACACCCGCAGCTCTTTCCCTGTTGAAGCTTTCTTGTATTAGATTATTATATCAAATTATACCCATTGTATTGGCCGCCATCTTTGATGAAACGTGCACGCATTGGCCTAGAGTCGTGCACAGCGCGTACACGCGTGTGCACCAAAAGATGGCGGTCAATGACGTCATGTGCCGTCTATAATAACTCTATCGCCATGGACGCAGGGTAGAATAAAATAATTGATATTAAGTGGTTTGGCTCGACGGATAAGCCCGCGCTTTCAAACTTAAAGTATGAAAAATGTATGTATGTGGTCTTGGTTCATGACGTTATACGTCTCTGTTTGTGGTCTTGGTTCAAGACGTTATACGTCTATTGTTTTATTGCTTGTGTTTCAGTTTGCTTAACCGTTATAACGCACAGCACTAAATCCAACCAGCTGGTACTGTATGCATGCACACTTAAGGAGCCTTGTGTCGAGGCTAATCCTTGTCAAATAAATTTCTCTTGATTTGCTGTCCCCAGTTGACAAAGCGAAAGGTCATTTTAATTGATAAATCAACAACATCAACCGAGGGGTGAAATTTAGCCTTCCATGGTCCGTTTAGTGACACCCTTAACCATCATCTGGGGGAAGTGTTTAATTTGTTGGAGGATATTCAACTTTCAGTGAGTTTGACCTTCGTTTAGAGGAGCTGAAATTATGAAACGTGCCCCTTAAGTTGACACATGGGGGAAGTCTTCGCTAAGAAGGCACAATTTCACGTCTTTATTGGTTTTGGTTATTATGAATATTGATAGAATTGCTGTTGCTATTGTTGTTGTTCTTGTTTCGTGTTGTTATCGTTGTTGGTGTTGCTGTTGTTGTTGTTGTTGTTCCTTGTTGTATTTGTCTGTTCTTGTTCTTCTTTGATGTTTCTGTTGTGTTGTTGGTGATGGCTATATTTTGGTTATGATATGATGGTAAGGTTATGGTTATGGTTATAGTTGAAATTATTGGTATGGTTATAGTTATGCCCAGTTATGGTTATATTATAGTAACGGTTATTCTAATGGGTATGGATTTAGTTGTTATGGTTATGGTGAGGATCATGGTTATTATTACAGAGGGCCTATAAACTATTGTATTGTTGTTTACAGATAAAAACATGTGACGGGTCATTGGTCAAATCGCAAAAAATTCTGATTCATTTATCGATAAAGACACATTCAGCACAAGTTAGAATATAATTGTCTGTTCCCCGTTTCATTTGTTCGAAATCTGTTGTTTTTTAAATCATGTTTAGGAGCATCCAGGAACTTCAGTTCATCATGGACGGCCAAATGCACATCAGACAATGGCAGGCAGATTAACATTATCACCAGGTTAGTCAACGTGTTAAACGGTTCCATTGTACAAACACACTGATTTAACTGATTATCTATGACGTATAATTAATTATCTGTAATGGAATAAACAGTCACCTAAATGTATAGCCACCATGGAGAACTTATAGTACATTTTGAATCCGACGTGACCCCGACGACGACAGGCACAAACATTTTTTCAGTGTGCCTGAAAAGTTTTCCTAGCCCCCAGTTAAAATAGTCTTAGTTGTTTTTAACTTCTAAACTTCGATCGAGAGTTTGATGTTAATTACTATACTGAGACTCAATTCTTTACTCAGCACTTTGAATAACGAAATACATAATTATTAACTTGAATTGAATAGAATTAACACGATTTTATTTTCGACAGGAGAGTCTCTACGTCACATGGAGACACCGACTTCTAAGTTGCAACAGCAAGCCTTTGTCGTCGACAGGAGGCGACGACGACGTCGCGAAACCTCCAAACTGCAACTTTTCAATCACGACACCAAGCCCAGTCTCCAGCAGAAAAACTGCGACGACAAGCAGCAGCGCCAAGCACCGGCCAACCCCACCGTGGTGGCTGGCATCGTAGGGGGCGCACTGGCATTCTTCCTGGTCGTTGTCTTGACCATTATCTACTGCTCCTACAAGAACCACGCCCCGTCGGACCTAAGGAAAAGGGTGGCCGATCTGTACACTTACATCGGGGATGTGGAAGATGTTATCTGGATGCCGGGAGCTAACCCTGCTGCTGTGGACATTGGGACGTGTGAACATGTTAAATTTGATGGAATCTCGAGGCTTGCTAAGTATCCGCGACAAGCGTAACTTTTAGTGACTTTTTTTTGCAAAACTGATAATAGACTTTTCAAAATAATTAATTTGGAACTTTTCATCTTAAAACATGATTTTTGCCACCACTTACTCGAGGTTAGCGGCAGTGCAAAATTGGGATGGCCTGAATGCTACTTGGGCGTCATTATTATCATTCTTATGTAAATCTTAACATTTACCAGAATAATTTCGCAATAGGTGGATTGCACATTGACCACCATAATGGGTGCGTTCGTTTAGCTTCCCTGGGTCGACCCGGTGTGTGGCATTTTTTGTTTCCAGGACGAACGTGTGCAGATAATTACCCACGTTCGTCCTGGGGAAAAAAAACCGCCACACACCGGGGTCGACCCAGGGAAGCTAAACGAACCCTTGATCGAACGTGTAGGCCTACGCGTGAAAGGTTTTCATTGGCTGAGGAGAGACATGCGCAGAGCGCATACAGGCAGGCACTTTTCCATTGTTTATCATAAGGGCGGAGTCGATGGCGCTATGTGCAACCCATAGTCAATCTCACATGACTTACTGGTAATCGAGCCATTTTTCTACAAGTCTTCTTGCAGTGGACACTATTGGTGATTACCTAAAATAATTATTAGCATAAAACCTTACTTTGTGGGAGAGGTTGATAGCACAAAACATTGAGAGAAACTGCTCCCTCTGATGAAGTGGAGTAGTTTTCGAGAAAGAAGTAATTTTCATCGGATTTGATTTCGAGGCCTCAAGTTTAGAATTTGAGGTATCGAATTCAAGCATCTGAAAGCACACAACTTCGTGTGACAAGGGTGATTTTTTCTTTCATAGTTATCTCGCAACTCCAATGACCAATCGAGCTCAAATTTGCACAGGTTTGTTATTGTATGCATATGTTGAGATACAGCATAGGAAGACTGGTCTTTGACAATTATTACCAATAGTGTCCACTGGCTTTAAAGTGTGAACTTGGGAGTTATATTTTATTGATATCCTAAACTGCATCATCCACATATCGTAAAGGGGTATCAGGTCGAAGAGATTTTTGTTGAGGGGCATAAAAACTATAATTATACACTCGTGTACTTTTATCATTGACATTAATACAAAAGTAGCAGTAGCACATGGTATCAAATTTTATTTGAACCACTCAGTCAATTGCTATTAAACTTTACAGTTTTTAATGTCAAAAATGTATAGCCCCTATGGTCCCATGTCTTGTTATCCATAATAATAATAATTATTGGCTGTGTTTTAGGTTCTTGCGCAGGCCTACGAAAAAAGAAAAAAAAAACAAGACCGCGCGCATTGTCAGCCTATCGGGGGTGCACCACACAATAACCCACAGAGCAAACACTCTCCCAAGAGACTACGTTTCTAATAACGCCGTTATGCAGATGTTCCCTCTAGGAGAATTATTTCAAAACGGGGAAAGAAAGGCCGAATTCCATAGAAAGTTTATTACGACGTTATGCACGATACCTCCTCATCGAAGGATTATTTCAAATAGCGTTGCAATGCAACGTAGTATCCTCAAAACAGGAATTGGCAGTTAGCAGAAAACTCATTTTGTTTAAAGCTTTTTTTTTTTTTAATTTGCCTATTTGTATCTTGTATCTTTCTCTTATTGTTTCTTTAATGCGCTTAGAGGCTTTTGCATTAGGCGCTTTACAAATGTCTTATTATTATTATTATTATTATTATTATTACTATTATTATTATTATTATTATTATTATTATTATTATTATTATTATTATTATTATTATTATTATTATTATTATTATTATTATTATTATTATTATTATATTATTATTTATTATTATTATTATTATTATTATTATTATTATTATTATTATTATTATTATTACTATTATTATTATTATTATTATTATTATTATTATTATTATTATTATTATTATTATTATTATTATTATTATTATTATTATTATTATTATTATTATTATTATTATTATTATTATTATTATTATTATTATTATTATTATTATTATTATTATTATTATTATTATTATTATTATTATTATTATTATTATTATTATTATTATTATATTATTATTATTATTATTATTATTATTATTATTATTATTATTATTATTATTATTATTATTATTATTATTATTATTATTATTATTATTATTATATATTATTATTATTATTATTATTATTATTATTATTATTATTATTATTATTATTATTATTATTATTATTATTATTATTATTATTATTATTATTATTATTATTATTATTATTATTATTATTATTATATTATTATTATTATATTATTATTTATTATTATTATTATTATTATTATTATATTATTATTATTATTATTATTATTATTATTATTATTATTATTATTATTATTATTATTATTATTATTATTATTATTATTATTATTATTATATTATTATTATTATTATTATTATTATTATTATTATTATTATTATTATTATTATTATTATTATTATTATTATTATTATTATTATTATTATTAGTATTATTATTATTATTATTATTATTATTATTATTATTATTATTATTATTATTATTATTATTATTATTATTATTATTATTATTATTATTATTATTATTATTATTATTATTATTATTATTATTATATTATTATTATTATTATTATTATTATTATTATTATTATTATTATTATTATTATTATTATTATTATTAATTAGTATTATTATTATTATGATTATTATTATTATTATTATTATTATTATTATTATTATTATTATTATATTATTATTATTATTATTATTATTATTATTATTAGATTATTATTATTATTATTATTATTATTATTATTATTATTATTATTATTATTATTATTTTATTATTATTATTATTATTATTATTATTATTATTATTATTATTATTATTATTATTATATTATTATTATTATTATTATTATTATTATTATTATATTATATATTATTATATATATTATATATTATTATTATATATTATTATATTATTATATATTATTATTATTATTATTATATTATTATTATTATTATTATTATTATTATTATTATTATTATTATATATTATTATTATTATTATTATTATTATTATTATTATTATTATTATTATTATTATATTATTATATTATTATTATTATATTATTATTATTATTATTATTATTATTATTATTATTATTATTATTATTATTATTATTATTATTATTTCATTTTATCACAGCATGCAAAAGAAAGATCTCATTTTCCTTTGTGCCGGTAACTCCTTGAGTCGGGCTACGTCCCGTAGCCTTAGATCTCAAGGGTCTTTCTCAGGATCCTCGCTGTTCCCAAAAGCGCTGCCTTCTGTAACAGATCTACTCTCACATTTGTCCCTATTTCATCTAGATGTTTCCCCAGTGCTTTGGGAATGGTGCCAAGTGCTCCAACCACCACGGGGACTACTTTTACCTTTACCTGCCAAATCTTACGAAGTTCCCTGGCCAGGTCCTGGTACTTCTCGATCTTTTCCATCTCCTTCGAAGCTAATTATTATTATTATTATTATTATTATTATTATTATTATTATTATTATTATTAGCACACTATGCGGTGTAAAAGAAAATGCAGTGAAAAGATTTGCGCCCTCAAGTGTTTTAAAACACATTCGCACAAAAAACAGAAACTTGCAGTAGTGTCGTCGGGCGCGTGGCGTGGTTGTTGATTGAGGGTGGGGTTAAAGAAAAGGGGATACATCTGTACTCCTAGAACTATTTCGGTTTCGTCCGGCTACTCGTCTCCCGTACGGGAGACGATAGTTCTAGGAGTACATGAACTGTAACGGGAAATAACTGTAATAATAATTTATGGAGAGAAGAACGCCAAGTGTAGCTCAATTTGATGCAATACAGTTTGCCATTTGGACCATCGAATTGAGTTTTGTTTAACTGTCTAGCCTTGCATTTGCAGTCTGTCAAAATGACGGCCCCCTCCTCCCAGTCCCACAACCAAAAACAGCAACTCGAAATGCAGCGTGTGGCCGCCGGTCTTGCTGCCGCCGTGTTTTACGGCGTCTGCTCCGGTTCGATGTCGTTTATCAACAAGGCCGTTCTTACCACTTACGACTTTGATTTCCCGTGTTTTATCATGTTTTCTCAGATGGTAAGTCTTACTATGAAATGAGTACTTTATTGTTGTTATATTTATTTTGTGGTTTAGCTGTGTATGCTGCCGCACTCTGCTGGGGGAGGGGCCGGGGGGGGGGCAGGTGTCCAGACGGCAGACAAAATAAACATATAAATATTAATGGGACAACAAGGAGAAGTCCTCCAAGGGGGTCAACCAACATTAATTATGTAATGTAAATGTATGTCAGATTTAGCATTAATTTAATTGCTTAAGGAAAGTTCACTAGCAAAAAATTGCTAAATTATAGTATAGTTAGTATATTAATTTTGGTTTTTACCCATAGTATAGTGCTTATTATAGTAGATAGGCAATTTAACTTGCCATTCAAACAAAAGCCAGGCTTTACTAAGTACAGTTATTATTTTGGGGTGATGTTAGTTAGTTGCGATAACATTTGGAAAAGTTTCCGTATGGCGCCACCACTTTTTCATTCTATATGAAATAATATAGTATCTAATTTACCTCAATGAAATATCCCTTTTTGTAAAATTGAGTGAAAAAGTGGTGGCGCCATACGGAAAGTTATCCTAACATTTAACCCTTCTCTTGGCCTTCGTGAGGAGGTTACGTTTACCGCAACACAAATATTTGATTTTTACCACAACACAAATATTTGATTTTTACCTTCAAAGTGTTATTTTTCACAACTTTTATTAACATTCATCTATTGTTTTTCTTTTTTTCAGATTTTCACGGTGACTCTGCTGACCTTTCTAGGAAAGATCAGTCAAGTTTCCCTACCGACTGCCTCCGTTCACAACCTCAAGATTTGTTGTCTTCCGTCATTATTCTGGCTACTCCACGCCGTACTTGCCCTACATGCCTTGAGTGGGATGAACATCGCCATGTACACCGTACTAAAAAGATGTGTGCCTCTGATGAATCTGTTGTTAACGCCTTTACTGATGAAGAAAGGAACCCCAAGGCTGGCTGTGGTGGGCTCTGTATTGATGATGACTGCTGGGTGCTTTTTTGCAGGTAAGGGAAGGGGCTGTTACTTCACTGGTAATAATGGATAGCACTAAGCGTTATCGATCGCCATATTTGAGATGAAACAATGGAAAAGTGCTTGCGTGTACTCGCTGCACACAACTCTCAGCCAATGATAGCCTTGTATGCCTGCACATTTCATCAAATATGGCGTCGATGACGCTTAGCGCAATCTATCTATAGAGGCAGCAGTTTCCTCTTTGGCCATATAGTTTGCCATGGTGCCCCTTAAAAATTTTCCAGCAGAAATTGACATTGCTTTTCTAGAAAATAGATTCTCTACTATACAGTAGTTGTTGCTTTGATGTCTTGAAATAATTTTCATATCAGTATGCTAACTGTTTCAAGGATCATGGGTTAGTCTACATTTATTTGCTTATAAAACTGATTTAGTTATATGATTTGTTTTCACTATTTATAATGCATGACATCAAAATGTTTACCACTTACCCCCCCCCCCTTAAAACTTGTTCTACTCGCACATACTTTTATTTGTAAAATGTGATATTTAATTTTTTTAGGAAACCATTGATATTACAGTATTTTTAGTTTTGTTTTCTTGTCTGTTATTTTTTACATAAAATGTTACTTTATCTACTCTATATTAGTTTTACAACCAGATGTTTGGCAGCATCTACCTAGCCAACGGATCGATCGCAGTAATTGCTAGGCCTATAGATACTTTTGTCTCTCCCACCCTTCTGGAAGTATTGTAGTGTTTTGTATTGTTGTGTTAATTGGCTGAATATAATAATAATAATAGGCCTAGAGGCATTATGAATTAGGTTGGGTCGTGATTGCAATGTGGATGATTGTAATAGTATCGTACATGTAGTTCTATCAGTGTGTGTTAAGGAAACTAAAGAAATAGGCTAGCAGTTTTGATACTGTTTCAATTAAGGATTTGAAACTTTGCATGGTGGAAGGGGGCCGAAGTATTTATTTAACAAAGAGAATATCTCTTTCAATATCTCTTTCGTGATTGCAATGTGGATGATTGTAATAATATCGTACATGAAGTTCTATCAGTGTGTGGTTTAAGGAAACTACAGAAATAGGCTGTCAGTTTTGATACTGTTTCAATTAAGGATTTGAAACTTTGCATGGTGGAAGGGGGCCGAAGTATTTAACAAAGAGAATATCTCTTTCAGTATGCTGTGATCATCTTCAGGAGTTCTTCAGGAGAAATACTCTGATTGTCTTCCCCTCCAGACGATTGGAGCTTACTGTTCGATGAACTTTACAGAACGACCACTACTCAAAAGAGATTTTTCACATGGTGTTACCACAAACCTCTCTTAGCAATGTCATTTTGTTTGATTGTGATTTCGATTTCACACCAATCATCTAGGAATGGGAGATCTGACCTTTGACCTCCAAGCCTACACCTACGGAATGTTGAGCGTAGTCTCCCAGTCCCTCTACCTAACCCTCGTGCAGAGCATCGGGATGCAGCAAGACGCTTTCTCCCCAGCGGGCATCATGTACCTCAACTGTCTCAACTGCCTTCTGCCGCTTTTTGCTGTCTTGTTCCTATCCTCAGAGATCTCGGGTATCATGGACTTTGAGGACCTGTCTTCCCCGAGGTTCCTCATGATCTTCGCCCTCGTTGTCTCAATGGGGTGCGTTCTAAACTACGCCATCTTCCTATGCACTATCTTGACCTCTGCCCTCACCACGAGTGTCGTGGGGGTCATCAAAAGTGTCGTTGTGGTGGCAGTTGGGATGTTTACACTCGGAGGGGCGCCAGTGACTTTACTGAGCACAATCGGGATCTGTATGAACACGCTGGGTAGCAGCTGGTACACGTACGACAAGTACCGGGCAAGGATTGTAAACAATGGCGAAGTGGACAGTGTATCAACGAGTAAAGTTTCTACAGCTCCAGCAACCGGGAATATAAATGGGTTTCACAGCTAGAAAATTGTCGTAAATTATTTCGCTTTTTCAGAAACAAGTTTGTTTGTCACCAAACTATTTATTTATAAGGAGGGTAGGAGGGTGTGGTCACAGGTAGTGATTGGAAGGGGGCTATAATGTGGCTGAAACATAACATACATGTATGACCTCTGACCTGTATTACAACTCAATTTCATTTAATATCGCACAAGGTTCACTGTATCATTTGCTAAAATGTTTTAATTTTTTTGTATAAATGTCACACAGTTAACTTTTTATTCGTTTGACACTGAAAGGTAACAGGTTTACAAATGTGATTTTACAAGATTTTTCTATTTTGACTGAGTTTACTTTTACACATGTTTTGTTGTTGTCCAGTCCCACATTTCATAAACGAATGTCAGCTAAAAACTAGAGGGCAATTTGCCAAATTGAAAATTATCTTGATAGTATTTTGTTTACCGGGGTAGAGTGTCAAGAAAACTTTTATTTGAGAGGGGGTGGTGGGGGGAGCCAGCTTGGTGACTTGCCAAAGACCAATTTTGTCCACCATTTTTAAGAACGATTAGAACCACACTGTATTCAATAAGGTCACAGAAATAAACCTTTTTTTTTTCGCAAATGAGTTTAAATCAGATAGTTTTGAATTAACAGCTTTCTACATCTCAAAGTAAGTGTTTAGTAGTATTTTTAGAGGAATTACCATAGGTATACCCACCCTTTAAAACAACGGACGCTTATTTTAACTTAAAGTATTCAAATTATACATTTATTTTAGATTTTTGAAGGAAACGCCAAAATTGTTATTGGTTTATTTTTATTGGTAGTAATAATAATAGTATTATATTTTCACGTACAGTATTCCTAGTGTATACTTTGACATTAACAATGTTATTACTTTAGGAAACATTTTTTCAGTGCTCAAAGGTTTATTATAGAAAGTTAACTTAGAGGGGCTCCATGGTCAAATTCAATTTTGTTCTGCATTCATTTTTCCAATAGATAGAGTCCTTCTGGAGAAGACATTACAAATCTCTAGATTCTTGTGTAAAATAGTGTAAAATTAAGTAGCAATGCAAAGGTTGTGGGTTTGAATCCCCCTCAGCGATTCGCCTGTGGATTTTTTGTCTCCACAGAACTCGGGGAGAGTACACAGAGCAAATGCACATCGGTGTAAGGGTTTAAAAACAAATAACATTCTTTATCTCCAATTTGCAAAATCTATTGAGACATTTTATTTTATACTCATTTGAGCGAACATTTGAAACATGAAGTAACTGGAAATCAACAATAATGTACAGACCTGTGTCTTGTGGATATTGAAATGTGATGGATTGGATAATTTGGGACGTTGACTAATTTTGCACTTGGAGGGTGTCACATGCATGTACATGGGCAATATTGGTATCACTTTAAAGTGATGTAAGAGACTTCTATCTACTGAGTCTATCTACTGAAATTTGAAATTTGAATTTTTTGAGCCCCTCTTATTTTTTTTTTTTTAGTAATGATCGTAAATATTGTTGTTTGTTCTTTTCATCTTGTTTTTAAAAAGAGGTGTTAGGATTTTTATTTTCCATTATATGACTGTAGTTTATTAATGACATTGAAAAGTACTTGTTGGTAAGGCATCTTCGCAAAACCTATTCAAGGATAAAATGCAGGAAAGTTTTATACACAAAGAGTAAACCAGTTTAAAAGTTTATTTCGATCAAAAAGTTCCTGGCTACTTTAATACATGTATGGTGACACAATCGTTGCTCGAATTCATTTGTTGTTGTCATAAATTCATGATATTTATCTTGATCACTTTCATCAGAAAATATTTTTTTATTTTTCTACTATAAACATAATGCATCAGGAACATTGAATTTTGCAATAAAAGAATCAACATGAGATGTTGTTTCCTCATCACAGTATTTTATGTTTGGCTCTTTGATCTGCTTCTATTTTGTCATTTTTTGTTCTTCATTTCATTGCTTTACAGAAAAAGGGCAAAAGGATACCTTGGTTTTTCTAAACGTTTAATTGTTTCAATCCTATTATTAAAATCAATGTGGATGTATACAATCAAAGTAGGTTGTGAAAATTTCATTTGTTTTTTCTAAGGAAGTGGTCAAGTGGTAAGTGGTTAGACTGCAGGACTTGCAATCACAAGGTTGTATGTTCGAATCCTCCAGCTAACTGCTGATTTCACAATGACTATAATAAACATTGTTGTCTAGTTACTGAAACACAATTTCTTTTGTGTTATTCATAATCATAGACGTTAAACCAATGTTGGTATGAGAGAGATTGATTGTTGCCAGCTTGGTGTTTATATCCCTTTGTGGGAGTTTGCCGAGTTCCCTTGATGGGAAGATCATTCAAACAATCAAACAAACCTATAAACCTAACTGCCTTTTACATAAATCTCAATGTCGGGATCTTTTATAACTAGTCGGTACACTTACTCTTTGCATCTTTGTTTAGTGACGTCCTTTTACAATGGGTTTGTGTCTTAAAAGTCTTGTATATCGTAAGATATACCGTATGGCAGTTAGACTATAAGTCTTCCTTATAAAAAGAAAGAAAAAAAGGTCGCATTTACAGTTGGGTGTCAAGCGTCATGACCAGCAGGTTCAGCTGTGTTCAAGAAACTCGATGCTTAGGTAAAAGGTTTCCACTTTAAAGCCATTGGACACTTCCAGTAAACAGTAATGTCCAAGGCCCACACTTTGTGTATCACAACGTCTTCTATATAAAATAGCAAACCTGTGAAAATTTAGGCTCAATCGGTCATAACCCACCCTTGTTTCGCCGTGTCATGACATGTGTTTAAAATAAATCCGTAATTCTCGATATCGAGAATTGATATTGTTTTAAATGTTTTCTCAAAAAGTAAAGAATTTCATTGAATATTATTTCAAGAGAAGTCGTTCACCATTACCTTCTGTAAGCCCTGTAAGTTATTTGTAAATCTTTGAACTTTTAATTTTCTTTTCTGTACCGAAAGTGTCCAATGGCTTTAAACAAACTATTGGGCAATTTCATGTAAACTTAAGCAACCTATTAAAATTAAAAACAAACTGCATACATTTAGCTAAAGAAATATGTTCTTATCTATTGAGTAAACCAGTACGGTACATTAGCCACCGTGTGCAAAGTTAAACATTTGAAATTAAGCCCAGTGCCCATTTTTTAGAGCTGCTTAGCAGAATTTATTGCTTAACGATTTCCTGCTAAGCAAAAATTAGTAGGGTACCAGTCACAAATGGTACATGTGAAATGACAATGGTAATTTTTCTGCTAACCATAATTAGTTCACTCTTTTTCAAATATTTTTCTTCCAAAGTTATAAAGAATTTAATACAAGACATAGAAAAGAAATTTATAACTTTTACAAATAAAACAAAATATCGAAGCTTACTTGCTCTTTCTAAAGGTATTAATTGAAAGCATTTGAATCACACCATGTATAGATAGTGAAATGTTACGTAAAACGCAATGCCTAAAATCCCACTACATTTTATCCTTTACATCACACCTTTGAAAACCCAAACCAGAATATGGCAACTTCTTACAATGTAATTTTTTGTATAAAGCCTTCCCTGCTCTACCGTATTCGAACAGAGCTTCATCAGTCAATAAGTACAACTTGATCATTAAGTACATCATTACTGCGTTTTTTACAAAAGAAAACTTAACCCCAAACCCTGTTTGTTGCTTAGAGGTAATTAATTTATTGCTTAAGGCCCGGTCACACAGGCCCCGATAACGAGAAAGATAACGAGGAACGATAAAAATGCACGCCCTCGATTGGTTGAAATGCTCCACGCAGAATCACCCACGCTCATTCAACCAATCAAGGGCATGCATTTTTATCGTTCTCGTTATCGTTCTCGTTATCACTGCCTGTGTGACCGGGCCTTTAGCATCATTTCTAAAAACAATTTGAATTACCTAAATGTTCTGCGTGCAAAATGTTAAGAAATTAACCTTTTCACCAATAAACAGAACCCAATTTCAAACTGCTGCTTTTTAAAAACAAGTAGCTAAGCACTAAACAATTTTGCTAACCAGATTAAAGGTTACAAGCCAAAACACAAACGCATGTCTGCTTGCTTTTGCTCAGCAGAAAAGAACTTGTTAAGCAGCTCAAATTGTCTATCCACCTTGCTTCATATAAAAGAGTATATGTCTCTGTTTAAAGGCACTGGACACTATTGGTAAATACTCAAAATACATGTTAGCATAAAACTTACTTGGTAACAAGCAATGGAGAGCTGTTGATAGTATAAAACATTGTGAGAAACTACTCCCTCTGAAATAACAAAGTAAATTACCAAAGGTGTCCAGTGCCTTTCAGAGTTTATTTTTTATGCGACAAACAAGACAAAAGCTTATTTGAATGTTTAGAATTTGTACTCCTTGCTCTTTTGGAGTGACGGCATTACGTCACTGAGGTTCTGGTCTAGTTTCTGATACCCGTCGTTGTTGCGTCTCCGGCGTTCGCTGGCATTTCTTCCCTCGATGATGACAGCAACGATCTGGAAGGAAAAGAGTCATGAATAATGCATCAGTTTCTCATGAATAATTCATGCTGGTCATGAAAGATGAGTTAACATGGCAGGTAAACCAGTGTTAAAGGCAAAGTATACCTTTGGTTTTAACCATTCGATAGTTTTAATCCTACATAAAAGTATATAGGCCCTACAATAAAAGTAACCTGGGAAAATTAGGTAGTAGCATTTTTATATATCGCTGAAAAATTCACAGCGGTCATGTCCACATAGGAAGAATAATCCATAATAGGAGACTTTCCAACGCTAGGTGGCAGCAGACATACCGGGTAAATTTCCATTGTTTACGTAGTTCTGAACATGCGCATAATTCTGAGAACAATGGATTTACCCAGTAAGTCTGCTGCCCTCTATCGTCCCAGAAAGTCTCCCATTGGAATATACACAATCTGAGAAACGTATCGGACAGTAATATATTTCAGATCAAAATTTGGGGAGATAATACATCTTTTTCCAATAACCGCATTACTTCAAAGTGAAATGTTTCTCAAAAATGCTTTACTCTATCGAAAGCTGCTGTACTTCTAACCAGTAAGTTTTTATTTCCATTTTTTGAAGAGTGATAATTTATTGAACTGCGTACCTTCCCGGACATTGGTAATTGTCAAAGACCAGTACGCTATTCTCACATGGTTGATCCCACTTGGTCTCACGTGGTGTCATCGAATTTGCAGATGCATAACAAAAGGCTTCAGCTGAAGTCTTATTATTTGAGTGAGAAATTACCTCTTTCTCAAAAACTACATCATTTCAGAGAGAGCCGTTTCTCACAATGTTTTATACTCTCAACAGCTCTCCATTGCTCGTACCCAAGTAAGTTTTTATGACAACAATTATTTTGAGTAATTACCATTAGTGTCCAGTGCCTTTAAAAAAAGAGGAAATTCTGGAGGATAGAAAAAAATATAAAAAAATAAGGTGAACCAACCCTCTGTTTGTTGTGATACATGATGTATGTCGCCATGATGATGATGATGGCAATCAGAGAGTACGCCATAAAATGACTGCTCGATTCTTCTTCATCGAGATCCATAGAGCTGATCTCGGGCATCTTAAAAATTGTCTTCTCCTTCTCCAGGTTCTCCACGTAACCATCACTGTTTCCACCTTCTAATTCTTCATCTTTTATGTCAGACTGCTTATTTGAGTCAAACATCTGGAAAAAAAAAGAAGAAAATTAGTAAATAATAATAATAATACTAAGTTCTGGTTATCACACCCTCTAGGGGTGTATCAAGGCCCTCAGTATCGTTTCTTACAAGATATGTGGAGCTACGTTTTGTAGTATGAGACCTTTTTCTTTACAGGACCATGTAACGGTTTACAGGGTGCTGTGGCGCAATTTGCAGCCGGTCAGACCAGGAATCACTGGGGTGGTAAACCCCTTCAGGGCTGTATGCTTCGTTTTTGAAAGGGCAAGGGCACCAAGGCATTTTCTTCTTGGTAAAGGGCACCCTATGATGAAATTGCAAATTTGTACTGGAGCATTTCAAGGGCACCAAGGCAATGACCAGGGGACACGGAGGCAATCGCCTTCATTGCCTCCGTGAAGTATCAGGCCTGCCCCTTCTCTTTGTGATAAGTACACTGGGTTCCTTTACGTGCATTACATCACATATTTTGTGAAACTTTATACACAATATCAACCTCTACCCTTACAGGTACCCACTTCTACACCTGGGTGAAGAGATGCAATTATAGTAAAGTAGCCTGCTCGATGAAACAAGTGTTACGACCAGGACCTGAACCTACACCCAGATGACTCAACTACCAGACCTTGAAATTGATGCTCATCACCACTCGGCCATGACACCCTACAAACTACTTAATCATCCTCTTGGGATGTCGTGGCTGAGCGGTTAAGAGCGCCGGATTCAAGCTTTGGTGTCTGACCAGCAGAGTGTGGGTTTTCGAATCCCAGTTGTGACAGTTGTGTCCTAGAGAAGGACACTTAACCACAAGCTTCTCTCCACCCAGGGGGTAAATGAGTACCTGTGAGGTCAGAGATAGTACTTGTGATTGACTTTTTATAGCTGAGTAGCGCATTTGTTGCACAAAGGCTGTATTCTCCCCAGGGAGCTGGCTGAGATGGTTTAAGGAATGATTTAGGGCAAGGGCACTAAGGCATTTTCTCTTTGGGAAGGGGCACCCTATGAGGAAACTGTAAATTTCTACTGGAGCATTTTAAGGGCACCAAGGCAATGGCAAGGGGCAAAGGAGGCAATCGCCTCCGTTGCCTCCGTGAAGAGTCAGGCCTGCCAGGGGTAATAATGTTAGGCACTTTGGGACGCCCTCCGGGTGTGAAAAGCGCTATATAAAAACTAACCATTATTATTATTATTATTAGCCTAACCTGTTTGAACGAGTCTTGTCCACCATCAGGTTCACTGCTGTACTCTGACTCTTCCTCATCGCTGAATTCCTCAGTTCCCTTCTGGTTGCCTTTCCCATCTTCCGTTGAAGTTGTTGTATCATCTTGGTAGTCTGGGTAGTGACCTACTCGATCTCCTACTTGTGGCTGCACTCCAACTTGTTGTTGATATCCAACTTGTGGTTGATCAACTAGGTCTGGTTGATCTCCTACTTGTGGTTGATATCCTACTTGTGGTTGATCTCCTACTTGTGGTTGATCTTCTACTTGTGGTTGATCTCCTACTTGTGGTTGATATCCTACTTGTGGTTGATCTCCTACTTGTGGTTGATCTCCTACTTGTGGTTGATCTCCTACTTGTGGTTGATATCCAACTTGTGGTTGATCAACTAGTTCTGGTTGATCTCCTACTTGTGGTTGATATCCTACTTGTGGTTGATCTCCTACTTGTGGTTGATCTTCTACTTGTGGTTGATCTCCTACTTGTGGTTGATCTCCTACTTGTGGTTGATCTCCTACTTGTGGTTGATCTCCTACTTGTGGTTGATCTCCTACTTGTGGTTGATATCCAACTTGTGGTTGATCAACTAGGTCTGGTTGATCTCCTACTTGTGGTTGATATCCTACTTGTGGTTGACCTCCTACTAGTGGTTGATCTTTTCCTTGTGGTTGATCTCCTACTTGTGGTTGATATCCAACTTGTGGTTGATCAACTAGGTCTGGTTGATCTCCTACTTGTGGTTGATCTCCTACTTGTGGTTGATCTCCTACTTGTGGTTGATCTCCTACTTGTGGTTGATCTCCTACTTGTGGTTGATCTCCTACTTGTGGTTGATCTCCTACTTGTGGTTTATCTACTACTTGTGGTTGATCAACTACGTCTGGTTCATCTCCTTCTTGTGGTTGATCTACTACTTTTGGTTGATCTCCTACTTGTGGTTGATCTCCTACTTGTGGTTGATCTCCTACTTGTGGTTGATCTTCTACTTGTGGTTGATCTCCTACTTGTGGTTGATCTCCTACTTGTGGTTGATCTCCTACTTGTGGTTGATCTACTTGTGGTTGATCTCCTAATTGTGGTTGATCTCCTACTTGTGGTTGATCTCCTACTTGTGGTTGATCTCCTAATTGTGGTTGATCTCCTACTTGTGGTTGATCTCCTACTTGTGGTTGATCTCCTACTTGTGGTTGATCTCCTACTTGTGGTTGATCAACTACTTCTGGTTGATCTCCTTCTTGTGGTTTATCTATTACTTGTGGTTGATCAACTACGTCTGGTTGATCTCCTTCTTGTGGTTGATCAACTAGGTCTGGTTGATCTCCTACTTGTGGTTGATCTCCTACTTGTGGTTGATCTCCTACTTGTGGTTGATCATCTAAAAAAAAAAAAAAGGGGGGGTAACAAATGTTAAAAAGTCAACGAAAAGAAAATGGTGTCCTTTTATATAATTTTCCTTTTAATTGCAGAATTTAATTTTTAACACCCAATTGCGATCCTTGTTGGCAGAAATGAGTCTAATCACTTAGTCCATAAAGTTAGGGATAGGATAAATCTAATGAACAATATCAGTTAAGTGTCTTGCTCAGGAACAAAAGTGCCGCGACCAAGTTTCAACCCACTTTGACTCAGCCACCACAACTTAAATTTTGTATGATACGTCGACCACGACACGCTGAAAAGTCCATTCATGAATCTTTTTTTTTAATACCTTAAATACCCCATGGTATGAATCCCTACTCACACTGTGAATGAAGATGTACGTAAGATAATTTACCTGTAGAAGTTTCACCTTCATTAGCCGAAAAGTTTTTAAGAAAAAAGTGAAAATCTTAAAGAAGAAAGATGAGTTTTTAAGAAAAAAGTGAAAATCACAGAGCAATATTTTCAGGAGAGTCGCCTAACCCCATTGTACATGTATGCAAAAAGTAATAGTTTTTTGTCTCACTGAGACAAAAGTTACTTTTGTGAAATTGTTTTAATCATTTCTCAAATACTACAGCACCTCAGCAAGTAATATTTCAAGGGAAGCTTTTTACCATCATTATCTTTAAATCGTGTTGAGTTTAATGTAAATCTGTAGACATTTGTGTTTTGTATCGTACAAAAAAAAGTACCACCACCCCTAAAACTAGTTGCGATAACGTAACCCTCCTCGCCGTCGGGACAAGGGTTACGTTATCGCAACTACCTTAAAACTAACCCTTATTAGGCTGGTATGCATGTGTGTACGTCATCAGTAGGAAATCAAGTCCCTGGCACATCACAAGATTCATTTGACTAAAGCCACAGAATAAGCTGCAAATGGAACCTTCTGACGGTTGTCCGGCTAGGATATACAGAGTGGCAAGGGTGCTCTCTTCGACCATCAGTTCATAACCTTCGACTTGAGAGTAGGTCTTGGCTGTCTGGGAGATCATGTTGAAATCGGCACATACGCGTTCTATGGTTGATCGTTCCTGGGAGAATACATTGTAATACTTTAGAGACTCCGCTTGTGGGTCTCCCTCTTTGCTGCAGGCGCTAAGTGCCAACGACTTGAACAACTTGCACACTGATTTATCAATACTCAATTCAGTGTTTGAGTTGCAAACACTGTCAAATGGAGATTTGCCTGTGGAAATCGAGGGCAGGTAGAACACCGGTGAAGGAATTCCACATTGCTCAAGGTTAAATACATCTTTCCCATCGACCACAGGGAAAGCTTCTGTGACGTCAAGCTGCGGCGTACTCAACAGCAAGAATGACGTGCCAATTATTATGTGGCAAATGTTCATAACACTTCTTGGTCCTTTGCTGATCATGATGGATGATGATGAGAATACCCAATGATGAAGATGCTGGACTGGTGGTAGTTTGTCCAATTTCAGTCAGCCTGGAAACGTAATCACAAGTCCTTGCGAGACTTCTTATTTACTTGATTTTTTATAGTTCCTTTTGACAGTCTGAGTTACTGCTTACTTTATTGAAGGCAAGACAAGTTGAAGGGGTAGCAATACACAACAACAAAATCACATCCCTACTAATTTAATACATGTACATCAAAGATCCATCCAAAGATCAAGGACAAATCGTGTTTTGTCCAACTCTAAAAAGTTTAGTAGCTGGGAAAGTTCCGCGGCCTACCACCACACTGCACAACACACTCTTTGTTTTGATGATGTCACTGCCTGATGACCACACTGCTCACAAGTGACTCTCGCAACAGAAATCCCCTTAAACTGTTTCAAATACTACGATAATGCCAGCAACAACTGCATCGATTTTGAAGAAGTGTGTCTTGCTTACGTGGAACGTTGCATTGCCGGCTATGCATCATTGATAAACAACAACCAAAACTCATTGAATATAGCGAATACGCTTTGCACTTTTGTTTGGGCGGCCTCTAGCGTCAGAAACAAGCCAGGCCGGAAATTGTGTTTGGGGACATGTGACTGCTCATGTGACTTTTTCGGGTGTTCGGCAAGTCCATGAACAACAATAAATCTTGTTCGTTGTTGACTCTCCAACTTAACAAGAGTTAAGCTCAAGAAGAGTGACAATAACACTCATGATGTTTCGGATGCCTCTCTTCACCACTTTGTCTTTCATTGCAGTTATATCTGTAGATTTTGCACAAGCAACATGCGGTTACAAGGTAACAAAACAATACCACTACCAGTACAAAACTACAGCACTACAGACCAGACTAACTACAGACAGTACAGACTGCACAGTACAGTACATGTGCAACGAACTACAACAAGCACTAGCACTATCAATAGAGAAGAATAGCTGATAATTTCGAGATTTAGAAGTATAAATATATTTCTAACTTTAGAATTAGATTTAGAATTTAGAATTAGAATCATCACTGCCAGTGATGAGATCGATGTTAAAAGCGGAGCCATTAACAGCTCAACAAGGTGGGCTACAATGTCTAATGAATCCTACCATATCACTCAAAACACTATTGAGGAAATAATTTGAAGAAAAGGGACAAAAACTTACCAGATCCCCGAGTGAAAGAGTAAAAAATGTTCCAGGTTGAAAATTCGAATCTTTTTTGGTTGAACTAAACCATTCTGTAAAAGGGGTGTTACAAGGCAGGGTCCTAGGAGATCATGATGGAAGGCGAGACATTGTTCATATAGTTTGTAAAAATAATATTAAACATTTGATTGTAGAGCTGTCCAGCCACTGTGCCCGGCATGCTGAATGTTCATCTTGTTCCTCACACCCACGATGACGTCGGATGGCTCAAGACCGTTGACCAGTATTATTATGGAGGTATGTAGAAAATGTCTCACTAAATCATGGTTTAAAGTGATGTTTTCTTGTCTACCATTAACGGAAGCAATCATACTTAAACATGCCTTGAACTCGTTCTTGAAGGGTCAAAGCAAGTTCCCTCTGGTAAAGGTGCACTTCTATGAGGAAAATGTAAACTTGTCTGGAAACCTTGCACAGGGCACCACAGCAATGGGATACTTTTGAGACGCTGGTGGCAGCAGACATAATGGTCCCCTAAGGTGAACATAGACCTTTTCGCAAAAACCATTGCGCAAGCGCAGACTTATGAATGAGGTGCATTTTGGGATAGATATGGATCAAATTTGATCACCGGCTAGACCACAATGCACCTAATTCCAAGCTTTACGCGCGCACCCCAGTATTTGCGAAAAGGTCTATGCACAGTACTGCTCACACAGGTCTGAGCATGTGCACTACTGGCGAGAACTGTAAAAAAGGACAGTCCAAATGTTTCCCCCTTGTGTGGGTTAATTCAATGTCATGGCCTGGGATTTGAAGCAGCCACCTTAGCCACCTTGAGTCTGTTGCACAAGATCACCATGGCCCAATTTCATAGAGCTGCCTAGCACAAAAAGTAGCTAAGCACAACAAAATTATGCTTACCAGAGTATGGTCACCAACCAAATTGCAATCTTTGACTATTATCCTGCTAATTTTTGCTTCGCAGAAAATTGTTAAGCAATATTTTCTGCTTTTATAAGCAGCTCTTTGAATTTGGGCCCTAGCCACGATACGCCATCTTTTAGGGGGTACTTATTTGTTGATTTTGTTAATTATTTACAGACCGGAATGACATCCAACATGCAGGGGTTCAATACATTCTTGACACAGTCGTGTCCGAGTTGTTAAAGGACCCAGAAAAACGTTTCATCTATGTTGAAATTGCTTTCTTCGAGCGATGGTGGAACGAGCAAACGGACAAGATGAAGGGCCTTGTCAAACAACTTGTTAATGAAGGTAAATAGGATTTGAAACTTTACATGGTGGAAGCATAACTAAGAGAGGTTTGCGGTAACACCACATGAATAGCTCTTTTTGAGTAGTATTGATTCTGAAAAAGAGCTGGTGATTAAAGAGTCGTTAACCACAATCCAGCTCCTCAGCTGCGAATAAGGATCATGAGCTTCCCAAAGTATTATAATTATTATTATTATACCCAAAGAGCAAAAGTTGCTTGTCAATGCTAATGAAATATTTCACCATCGCCGTACTTTTCAGGGAGATTGGAGTTTGTCAACGGGGGATGGTGCATGAATGATGAAGCTGCGACTCACTACAACGCCATCATTGATCAGATGACCATCGGCTTACGATTCCTCAAGGAGACGTTTGGCGACTGCGCAAAGCCACGGACAGCATGGCAGATTGACCCCTTCGGACACTCGAGGGAGTATGCCTCTCTCGTGGCCCAGGTAAATTAGAACTTCAGACAATGCCCTTCAATTAAAGGTGGAGTGAAGCAATTATAGTACAAGTATAGTACATGACTGGGATTCGAACCCACGCTCTGCTGAACAGAAACACCAGAGCTTGAGTTCGGTGCGCTTATCCGCTTCGCCACAACACCCTATTCTATTATTTAGAATGGGCGCTTTATAAATCCATTTATTTTTATTTTTATTATTATTATTATTATGGTTATTTTCTTGGACACACAGATGGGATTTGACAGTCTGTACTTTGCTCGACTGGACTACGTCGATAAGGCAACGAGAATTGCAAAGGACAGGATGGAGCAAGTGTGGCATACATCACAGAGTCTTGGCAGTACCTCGGACCTGTTCTTCGGGGCATTGTTTGCCCACTATGGCCCGCCCAAAGGCTTCTGCTTCGATACCTCCTGCAATGACCCCCCCATCATGGTACGGCACCCAAAATCAGTAAATCTCGCCTTGCTTGGCCTGCAGTTTAAGTCAATGAGAGACCAGCTTTTCGCGGGACTTTCTTGACTAAGTGCTGCAAGCTTTGCCTAGTCATGGTTTTCCTCTTTGTTTTTTAATTCATTCCCGTTGTTGATTTTTCCTGTCATTCTCTGAGTGCTTTGCAACCTTAAGAAAAGGCGCTATATATTATATAAGGCGCTGTTATTTTTAAAAACTATCCACACAAATCACCAAGATACAATAAAACTTACCTGTCGAAATTTCATTTTAAAAGGTGGTCATGCTCTTGAGATATCGCCGCAAATCCAGCGCGGATATTCCCGTAATTGGAAAACACAAACTTAAAAAACGTTTCATCGTATTTAGTGCCCAATACCGAACTGTGTAAGGGTAACAGTTGCTATGTGGTGATGAATATCTATCGGATAGGTCTTATGCAAAAGCTTAGACCACAGTTTGCTTTCTTTTCTTTCAATAAAATGTTTATTCCATACTCTTTTAGAAAAAGAAAAAACAAAAGTTGAAATTCAACGAATCTAAAGTGCATTAAATTATACATAAACAATATAATCTAAAAGCAAATAATAAATTAATAACTAGGAATTAGCTATGTATCTTATAGGTATTAATTATGTTAAATTTGCATCGGGGGCAAAGAATATTCATTTCGATTTTACCCATATACACCGATGTGTGTTAGCGCTGTATACTCTGTACTTTCCCGAGCTCTGTGATAAAAATCACAGGCACATTACTTGGGGATTGGCACCAACGATCTTTGCATCTAGAGCAGTGTCATACCAAGTAGATGTAGGTGTTCTCTTTTGTATTTAATTAATTTTCTTGAATCTTCCCGAACCTTAAAGGAACACGTTGCCTTGGATCGGTCGAGTTGGTCTTTGAAAAGCGTTCTGTAACCATTTTCTACTTTTAAAACATCTTTCTCACGATATGCATTTCATAACAAACGGTTTCAAACGCTTTTAATAGACCAACTCGTCCGATCCAAGGCAACGTGTTCCTTTTAAAACCAACCTGTCAAAAGTGGCTGTTATATTGTTTTTGAATTCTCTGTTTATATTTACAGGATGATCCCAATATGTTTGACTACAATGTAGATGAGAGAGTTGCTCTGTTTGTAAAACTTGCCAAAGAACAGGTAAGGGGTCTTGTCAAAAAATCAATTAAATTCTATTCAATTCACATTCACAAATACCATTATATGCAAACCTGTGGACCTTTATATTTTTGTGCTGACCAATGTTTTGCAACATCCTTTAATTAAAGTTGTGCAATGTTTTTATTGTTTCATTTCATTTCATTTATTCTGTTTATGAAGCCAAGGACTTTCAGGAAAGTGACCTTAATCACTGGGAATGTATTGTATTACCCAATAACCCTAGCCCTAACCCAAGACAAGTAGGGAGGTTTGAGTTTTGGTTGTGGGAGGAAAACCCCAGAGAATTATTCCAGGGAGAACCCTCGCAGTCAAGTAGGGACTTAAAACCCAATCCACATAGTGTCACTAGTGTGATTAGAGCCGGTGTTCTAAAGGGGGTAAGCCAGGGTACTCGCGGCTGTATTTTTGTCTGGCTACGTCACCCGGAAAACTGAACACGCCGGAAAGCTTAAACCGTTCCAACAACGTGGTGAAATGTCCGGCTACGTCACCCGGAAAAATGAACACGGCGGAAGACTGAAACCGCCACCCCGGTGTTCTAAAGGTGGTAAGTCAGGAAATAATACCACTACGCCAACCACCCAATGGCAATTCATTTTGGGATAGCTACTTTTAACAGAAATATTTTCTGCACTTTTTCAGAACGCTACGTACAGAACAAACCACATTATGTTCACCATGGGGTCGGACTTCCAGTACAGCAATGCACACATGTGGTACGAGAATTTGGACAAACTTATCAAATACGTCAACGCCAAGGTGAGGAATCAACACTAATCAGCTATTGCTTAAGCACTCGTTGTTTCAGGCTAGGACCCAATAATGGAGCTGCTTAAGCAGAAAATACGGCTTAATTCCTGCGGAGTAAAAATCATAATGATAAAGTTTTGACAATACATGTTTGAGATGTCGGCTCATAAATTGCTAGCCTGTTGGGCCACTTTTTTAAAAGCCTAAGTGCAAGGCCTGGCTAGGGTCTTCACTAAAAAGTCAGTTTGAAGCCTGAATGATGTAGATATTTACTAAATCACTGTGCAACTGCAACTCAAATGTTGCTCGTTAAGGTCAAAGAGATTTTAATAATAATAAAATCATTATTTTTTGTTGTTCTGATGCACGCAGCAAAACGAAACAGGTGTGCATGCTTTGTACTCGACCCCATCATGTTACACAAAAAATGTCAATCAAGTCGCCAAGAACTGGACCACAAAAAGTGACGACTTCTTCCCCTATGCTGATCACCCGCATGCTTTCTGGACTGGGTACTTCGTCAGTCGGTCAGCACTCAAGGGTTACGTCCGAGAAACCAACACCCTTCTTCAGGTACCATGACAATTTTCATACAAGAATGTTTGACCTGAGAGCATTCTTACCCCGATGCAGTTATTTTCTGAGTTCCGAATCTCTCGTTTACATTGCCGATGTGAAAAGGAGCCACAGACAACAAATATTTCTGTCAAAAATATCACTGCTTATATCGATTAATTGACAATAGTGTACAGTTATGATCACTGCCCACAAAGATGCCCAAGTATGACGCCAACTGGGAACAATCTTTTTGTGTTGATAGTCTAATCCCTTAGCACAGCCAAAGAATTGCAATGTTTAATTTTAAATTCTTGAATAATGCCATGCAAAATGAATGCCTAAACTGGAACTAGGACAAGATTTGTGATTTTTTTCCCTGAGGAGTTAAAATATTTATCCACAGTTCTGAAACCAAAAACTTACTGCACAGTTTTTAGACAATTTCTGTTTTACTTTCAGATTTGTAAACAGTTAGAAGTTTGGGGATCAGTGCTTCCTGGTTTAAAACTCCAAACAAACTCAGATTATCTAAGTAAGTACAATGGACCTTTCCCATGAAATATGCTAATTACATTCACGCATGCGTACAGACCCTGTTGGTTGGCAAACGCCATAGAGTTGTGCACTAAGCAGAAGCGCAATCGCGTCTGCGTTACGCACCCCTTAGCCGTGTACAAAACAGCGCAATGTTCCCTCATTTTGCCAACCAAAACGTTAGTGCGCACGCGCTATGTGCAATTTACATATTTCATGGGAAGGGTCTATTCTAAGTAGGTAAGGTTTGCAGTGAAACAATGGAAAAATCTCTTTTGTGGGTAGTGGTGACTCTGGGAAGAGCTTGACGTTTCGATCAGTGTGCTCTAACTGTCTTATGGAGATTGTGAACTCTGCTGTGTGTGTGAGCTTCGGTTTTCATGATTTTTTATTTTATTTTTGTTTTTGTTTTTTTTCCAGAAAAAGCTGAGGCTGTTGCTCAGCACCATGATGCTGTTTCGTAAGTTTATCTTCAAATGTTTACTCAGATTAGATTTCTCTGATGTCTCCTTTTTAGGGAGTGTCTTTAAAGAATTTAATTATTTTTTAAAATTTTAGTGGTACTTCAAAACAGCATGTTGCTGATGACTATGCTGAGAGGCTCTACATTGGCCGCACTCAATGCAAGGTAAGTTAAATTGAATTAAATGAAACGAAATATTCAAACTAATTATTTAAATTTATTTTAGATGTTGCAACACTTTTGTTCTTCATAATATTGATGTTAATTTAACCTTCCTACTTTCAGTCACAATTGTTTAAAGGTAGAATACAAAAATGGTTTTTGGCAACAAAATGCTGATTTATTGGCATAATTATACAGAAAGGTACAGTAGAAGTCACATGTGCAAGTTTCAACTGAATGTTGCCAAGAAAACTGCAAACAACTGTTTTGGTATTTTCCGTGAATCTATCCACGTTTAGTGAGGAGACACAGTTATCCAACCCCATTTTTGGCTTTAGCATTTAGACACCAATCCTCAGAAATTTGAGTTACTGTTTTGTGGTGAAAATTTGTTCAAACCATGTTTGCTTCGAAAGGAATAAATTCTCAAAATAGTCTATACTATCAACAGCTGCAGTGCTTCTTACCAAACACAAATTTTAGGGTCGTTAGTTTCTGAAGTAGGTACTAGTCTATGATGCTACCTTTACGCATGCGTATTGAAACGCAGCCTAGCGAACTTGTTCATTCATTTCTTTGCTCTCTGTCGTCATAGAGCCTTATTGGCAGTGTTCTCGGTAACCTGATGGAGAAAAATTCCTCCGTCCCGGCACCAACGCCCGAGTTCTGTGACTATCTCAACGTCAGCGTTTGTCCTATCACGGAAAACTCGCCTGAGGTAAGCCATTGATAAGTGTGTCATAATTCTATATTTAAGACACTGAACACTATTGTTAATTGTCAAAGACCAGTCTGCTCACTGGGTGTATCTCAACATATGCATAAAATTACAAACCTGTGAAAATTTTAGCTCAATTAGCTGCGAAGTTGCGAGATATCAATGAAAGAAAAAACAACCTTGTCACACAAAGTTGTGTGCTTTCAGATGAATTCTGAGGTCTCGAAATCAAATTCGTGGAAATTTACTTCTTTCTCGAAAACTACGTTACTTCAGAGGGAGCCGTTTTTTCAAAATGTTTTATACTATCAACCTCTCCCCATTACTTGTTACCAAGTAAGGTTTTATGCTAACAGTTATCTTGAGTAGTTACCTATAGTGTCTAGTGCCTTTAAAAACCGCTTCACATATACTGGCTCCAACGATTTCCAGAAGTCCATTAATAATAATAATAAAGACTTGTAATGCGCACATATCCACCCTGCTGGGTGTTCAAAGCGCAGTAAAACTAAAAACAAAATGAAAGAAAACCAGACACAAAATTAAACCTGTGACATAAGATAAGTTTTGAGAAGAGATTTGAACTTTGTGGTACAAAGACAAGATCTGAGATTAAGTGGTAGAGATTTCTCGATGCGTGGTGCAGCTGAAGAAAAAGACCTGTCACCTTAGGAGTGTCGAGACTTGGGTTCAATGAGCATGGAACTTGCTTGTCTTTGATGGTGTACATCCTTCTTTTTTCTCCATATTTGTTCGTAAGGACACGGGGGTCGCACCAAAATTGATGTGTTTTGTTTGGCCATGACGCCATAGATCACATTGTCTATTAAATAATAATAATTAAATATGATTATTAAATCATCAAAATGGTTTAAGAATTGATTAATGGGGTTAATTTGATATTAATCTTTGCCTTTTTTGGTTGTTCTTTCAGTTTACTGTAACCGCGTATAACCCTCTGGCACGAGCAGTGACAACAATTGTACGGATACCAGTGAATTTCAACTACGCTGTAACTGGCCCAAGCGGAAAACCAGTTACAAGCCAGGTTCGTTAAAAAAGGGTTGAGGTAGCTTTGGGGTGACTAAAAGATAAAATTTACATAATTTGATTCTGCGACCTACGGAGTAAAGTGTCAGTGCTCTACGATGGTGGTTTTTTTTATTGTTGGTCAAAATCTTGTAGATTCCAATTGTATTTCCACCCTTAGAAATTAAGTTTTCACAGTATACATATCTACATTTATGTAAGATTAAAACAATCCAATGGTTAAAAAAACCAAGGGCATACTTTGCCTTTAAATATTTACTGATAAACCACAAGGAGAACTGACTTGGTAAATATAAGTCATGTTTAGGGTATTGATAAAGTCAAATTAACCTGAACTAGTTTTTAACCTAGCTGTGACCGCTGAGTTTGCTTGCCTAGCAACTGAGCTATCTGGCCCTACGTCGGCGGTCTACGTAATCAGGGATGAGAACATTTCAGCCATTTATTTGCCTTTAAATATTTACTGATAAACCACAAGGAGAACTGACTTGGTAAATATAAGTCATGTTTAGGGTATTGATAAAGTCAAATTAACCTGAACTAGTTTTTAACCTAGCTGTGACCGCTGAGTTTGCTTGCCTAGCAACTGAGCTATCTGGCCCTACGTCGGCGGTCTACGTAATCAGGGATGAGAACATTTCAGCCATTTATTTGCCTTTAAATATTTACTGATAAACCACAAGGAGAACTGACTTGGTAAATATAAGTCATGTTTAGGGTATTGATAAAGTCAAATTAACCTGAACTAGTTTTTAACCTAGCTGTGACCGCTGAGTTTGCTTGCCTAGCAACTGAGCTATCTGGCCCTACGTCGGCGGTCTACGTAATCAGGGATGAGAACATTTCAGCCATTTATTTGAATTAAGACTTTAAAGTCTGCCTGGTAAACAAAAATGCTGTATTTGTCCAAAAATAAAATAAATCCTGCTCTTTATCTACTCTAGCTCCGAGGAAGCTACTCCCAAAAGCTCCTTGGAATCTATAACTCCAGGGGTTACCAAAAGGTGGAAATGTGATCATTTCAATGTACATTCTAAGATCTGGATCCCAGGTTCAGACTTTTTTGTCAGCAATGACTCTCATCCCTGTCGTATACAGCCTTACTCTGCCTTCTTTCTGTTTTGTGGATATAATTCTCACAGTTGCAAGACGTTTCAATGGGAACTAAAGAAGTCAGGAGATCCCATGGCAACGCATCCAAGGAGTTGATTTTCCCGATCACTGTACCTCAACTTGGCTTCAGTAACTACGTCCTCAAAGTCTTGCAGAAAGGTAAAACTATCGTTTCAAAACAAAAAATAATCGGGAGACTTTCTGGGACGATAGAGGGCAGCAGACTTACCGGGTAAATCCATTGTTCTCAGAATTATGCGCATGTTCAGAACTACGTAAACAATGGGAATTTACCCGGTATGTCTGCTGCCGCCTAGCGTTGGAAAGTCTCCTATTATGTATGAAAGGTTAATGTATCAATGTAAAAGAGGAGCAAGCTCAATCAATTAGAAACTTTGTTCTCTGATGTTTGCCGTGCATCGTGTGCAACGGCCTTTTAGGGAGCATCTCAAACAGTTGGAACGGTAAAAATGCTCTTGTTGGATCGTTTTAAAGGTCCAGACTGACATAGGGACCGTTCCATGGGACTGCAGGAACATTCCATTGGAATACTCAAGCTTTTAGTACATGTATTCACTTGTGTAGTTTTGCTATCGTACTTAATGCATTTAATGTATTCAATAAGCACAGTGATGCAGTCCAGCGTGACCTTCTGGCACCCAATGGATTGTGGGTGCGTGCCCACGGGAATGTTCTTTTTTTACTGGACGTACCTGACTTTTGAGACCCTCCCTTTTTACTAAAAAACAGAAGATTTGTGGAAGTTTGAAGCTCCATTTTTTTCCTCAGAAAATTAACAAAATTTCTTTTGATGTTTGTGCTCAACAGGGGAAGCCAAGACATCAATTCTTCCTAAAGTGTACAAACCTCAGTCGGATGAAGTGATTGAAAACCAGGTAGGATACAATAGATGTTAATTTTTGTAATTGGGGATAAAGAATATAATTTTTTTTACTCTTACAGGGATGTGTATTAACCACTGTATACCAAAATGTAAGCTGTTGGAATGCTAAAGGTTTTTTAATGTTAAACATCTTTGCCCGAACAGTTTCTCAGTCTGACGTTTGACGGTAGTACAGGACTTTTGAAGTCGATGACAGACAAGAGGACCAAGTCATCCATAGCGGTATCGCAGTCTTTCCACTGGTACGAGAGCAGCACAGGAACATTTCTTTTCTCTCAGGCGTCAGGGGCCTATATCTTTAGGCCGACCCATCCCACTCCAAAGCCGTTGTTTGACGGCACGTCTGTTGGTATGACAGTCATTAAGGTAAGATGTCTTGTTTGTGGCAGGCTTGGTATTTTTCCTACCTAAGTCTGTTTTCCGATATGTTTTTCCTTGGATAGATTAGAAAAAAATGCTTTTAATAAAGCCTGAAAAGTCTATTAAAGCCTATACTGTGTGTTCTTGTAAGTAAGCGTGTACTTGATGAAATGTTCTTACTTTTTTCCAAGGACCAAAAAATAAACATATCTCCTTCTCAAGCTCACTGCACAACATCTCCCTTCTACAGCAGCAACTGAAGACACACCTGTTTACACTTTCTTTTACCAACCACTTGAGAATTCCCTCTTTTTCCATCTTGACCGGCGCCTTTGAATGATTTTATATTAGATTCAGTGTGTCTTTACAATGTTATAATTATTAACTATTATTTGGTTCTTAACTGCAACTGTCTTTTTCATTTTTTTTTTGTCTTAACAATTAACAGGGTCCTGTTGTAACAGAAGTACGGCAGCAGTTTCAGCCATGGTTGAGTCAGGTTATCAGACTTTACCCCAACAAGGAGTTTGCTGAGTTTGAATGGACCGTCGGTCCGATTCCATACAAGTGAGTTAGGGAAGTGACATTTCAAAAAGTAAACAAAATTTTAAAATTAATCTCTCTTTTTTTTTAGAGAGCACCAAAATTAAGGGAAGTGTTTCTGTCCTAATTATTTTGTTTCTTTACTTTTTCTTTACACAAACTTGGTTTGTTTGTAAGGTTACCTTATTAAGTTTTGTTTGGTTTTGTGCTATAAAAAAAAGTTCAAACAGTTAGTTTCACAAAATTACATTTGGCTTGGCAATTAAGGTGACTTCTTTTTTTATTTTAAATCTTCCTGCTAATTCTGTATGTGGTAGGGCCTGTTCTTGCTTAATTTTACCAGTTGTAACTTGGCTTTGTACAAAAAATTTGAGAGCATTTTTTTTAAAGCCTAACAAGCAGGGAACCAGTCAAAATAATAATCTATTTGTATATAGCGCTTTATCACAGCCCGAAGGGCATCTCAAAGTGCTTCCAGCATTATTACCCCTGGTCATTGGGCCTTAAATCATTCCTTAAACCATCTCAGCTCCCTGGGGAGTATACAGCCGGTGCTGCGAGTTACCACGCTCAAAGCTAATCATTCACATAAACCATTTCTTCCCTCGCAAGTACCCATTTTACCCCTGGGTAGAGAGAAGCAATGGTTAAGTGTCTTGCTCAAGGACACAAGTGTCACAACCGGGATTCAAACCCAAAATACTAGTCCATGTCATGACATCTCTATACCATTGATTTGTTTGTTTACCAGGGATGGAATAGGGAGGGAGATCATCACACGATTCGACACGGATCTAAAGACAAACAGTACATTTTACACCGATGCTAATGGCCGACAGATGCTCAAGAGAATGTGAGTTTTGAAGGGCATATGGGACTAAATTTAATAAATTTTCATAAACTGGTCATTATTTTCTTTTCCTCATTTAAATTTTTAGAGATCTCATTATTGTTTAAAGATGGCTTTTATATCTTTGTTTGTTGTAGCCTTAATCACCGTGCTGACTGGGTGTACGTCAATTCAGACCCAACGTCTGGGAACTATTATCCAATCAACAGCCGAGCCTACATCAAGGTAAAAACTTGTCACTCATTGATGATCGCAGAAATGACTGCACTGGGCAGTGACGTCATGTGCACAACGTTTACTCCATATCTGACTAAAAATGTTGATATATTTCACAGGATGATACGAAGCAGTTGACAGTCTTGACTGATAGATCCCTCGGAGGAAGCAGCCTTAAGGATGGATCCTTGGAAATTATGGTACAATACAATAAAACTTTGTTGTCCCTGCAAGGGAAATTCCTCTGGTAATGACAAAATGAACCAATCCTCTTGTTTAATTAACCCTTTAGAGACCATAGCGGCCACACACGTCTTGTACCAAAATGCTTATATAGGGGACACAAGCAGTTAGACATAATACTTCCCTTCACATAAAGAGGCCAAAGTAATCCAGTGTTCAGATATAATTTTTTCCAATGCAGTATGGTACTTAGTATCAATTTCTTAAAGTCAAGACTAAACTTTTGTTTCATGCTATTTCTGTTGACATTTTCACTGACAAAATGTGATTGAACCTTGTGAGTTGGATGATATATCATGCAAAAATAATAACAATAAATAAAACCATTTTTGATTCTCTATTTTGACCCAAGGTCCAAAGGCGCACCCAGCATGACGACAGTCGAGGTGTGGGTGAGCCCCTGAATGAGACCGGACAGTTTGGTGACGGGATCATTGTGCGGGGTAAGCACAGCGTCCTCTTTACCTCTGTAGCCACGGCAGCCGCAGCCCACAGGACCCTAGGGGAGGAAATCTTCATGGCACCCTCGTTGTCATTTTCAAAATGGCAACCAGACTGGGCAACTAAGTTTAACACAATGGTGAGTTTAGACTCAGAGTTGTCCAGAAGCGCCGGCGATTTCAACGGCTATTGTGTCCTTTTGCTGCCTGTTTTTTTGAACTTTTTTTTGGTTACCCCAGTGGAAGTTTTGTCTATGATTTATAGAAAAAGCAAACTTTAAGCAACTCTATTAAATTGCCCCTTTGTAAGACACTTTGATTGTAAGTTTAAAAGCGGCTAATAAATGCCTCTATTATTGTTAATATTAGTATTAAATAATAAACAACAATTTAAAAATTCATTTAATTAAATGTTAACAATATTTACTAATTTTTTGTTATAATGAGGATTTTCATATACACTCAGTTTCTTTTGATGATTCTTTAAAAAATTTCCGTATCACAAAGTCTGAGACTTGGTGTAAAGTTGGAACTGAAGCACTATGCTATTATGAAGTCTTGAATTGAATTGAATTTAATTGAATTTTTATTTTGCAGAAGTCAATGGTGTCTGCCTCTCTTCCATCCAACGTACATCTTCTAACATTGGAGGAATGGACAGGAGACACTGTGCTGATCCGTGTAGAACATCAGTTTGAAATCGGCGAAGATCCAACACTCTCGCAAAAAGTCAAAATCCAGCTCAAGGTATGGCATGTAATGGATATTTAAATAAACTGTGTATAGACCGTATTGAATATGACGTCACTGTTCAAATATCTGCCATACAAATATGGCGTGTGTGCGTGTGCGTTGTCTGTTCATGTGCCGTAGAAATCAAACCGAGAATGCTGCGTGCTTTATTGATATACGCCTTTGGACACGTATATGGTTTGCCCTACAAGATTGCGCTTTTCATAGCAAAAAAGGGAATATTCAGTATGGTCTGTTGATCATTGAGAAATTTTGAGTGTGATTTGAACCTGCGACCTCCGATTTAAAATGCTGGTGCTTTACCAACTGAGCTAGCTAGCCTTAATGTTTGCAGTCTCCCTACTTTGTCAATAAAGTCTACGGTGCCAGCCATAAGCAATTCAGTGGTGTAGCCAGGTATCACACCCAAATTTAGGATACAACCTGAGCGGCAACAGAGGGATCACCTGAAGGGGATGCAACTTCTTTTATTTAAAATACCAAGTAATATACCGCGAGGAAAACTGACTAAGTAAATTTAAAATAACTGTTGGGTAACAAAGAATAAATCTACTGAAGTGGAATTTGAACCTGCGACCTCCGGATTTACATGCTGGCACTCTACAGCTGAGCTTTCTAGCCTAATGTTGGCAGCCTCTCTATTTCAATATTGTCTGAAAACGCGGCTGTTTTTTCTTTCATTATTTTCTTTAGACTTCGATGACCAATTGAGCCCCGATTTTCACAGATTTGTTGTTTTATGCGTATGTAAGGATGCACCAAGGAGGATACCTGTCTTTGACAATGACAGACTTTTGGGGCGCTTGGTGGCAGCAGACTTACCAGGTAAAATCCATTGTTCTCACTAATGTGCGCATGCTCAGAACTACGTAAACAATGGAAATTTACCTGGTAAGTCTGCTGCCACCTAGTGTTCCAAAGTCTCCCACTACCAAAAGAACACCTTTAGAAAACAAGTGCAATCTTTTATATTTTTTTATTCAGAGCTTATTTCAGCCGTTTGGTTTCACCAGTCTTAAAGAGGTGACGCTATCGGCAAACGAGGCACTCAGTGATGAAAAACGCCTACAATGGAACATCAACGATAGCCCTATGCCTACTCCGCCAGGTATGTATAAGGGACGGTCGGGTTGGTGTGTAGTGGTATCTTACCTCACCTTTCATCACCTCTGGGACCCTGGTTCGAATCCTGCTAAATAACAATAATAATAAGACATTTGTAAAGAGCCTAATGCGAGAAGCCTCTAAGCGCATAAAGAGAACAATAAAGTATACAATTAGAGAAAGCTACAAATTACAAATAAGCAAAATGACATATTAAATTTTGTGATGGAATTATTTTCCAATCGATAGAATCCTCGTGTGAGTGGGGAAAAAAGTACAAGTCTCTAATCTTCAACTAAAATTAAACTATACTTAAGTATGATCATGAATACATTGATGATTATTATTCCTTTTTTTCACAGCTGTCAAGCCTGATCCCGTACCCTCATCAACGTTGACTGTTTCTCTGACACCAATGCAGATAAGAACCTTTGTCGCAACCATCAAAAGGACAAACTAAAAAAAAAAAAATTCTGCAGTAATGAAACAGTAAAATGGAAGGTTTTTGGTTTAAAAGCATTTTCTCAAATTGTCCACGTTATCTTGTCAAAGCATTACTAGTGATAAGCCCAGTTTATACTTCCTGCAAAAGCAAATATGATACAAATTTTGCCGTCACATATTCACAATGAATAATTCTGAAGAATTGGAGTGTGAAACATTCGCTGCGAAAATAGGGCTGTGTGCTGGAAGTCAAAATTTGTATCATTTGCATTCGTAGGAAGTGTGAGCCAGGCTTTATTGTGTATTTGCAGCTGCTTATAAATTGTCTATTGTTTTTAAGTACCACTAAAAATCTTTCCTGGAAACACTTTGCTAACTTACTTCTGTTTTCATACTACGCATGTTTTGTTAAACAAAACAAATGGTAATATATTGTTATGTCATTAATGGTCTTCTGTTAGTTCACCTAAACAAAATTCCTTGAAAAAGTTATCAGCTTTTCTTTGCATGTTTTGTTAAGAAAACACAACATCCACTAAAACTTTCTTGTCTTCTGTATTCTTCAAAGGAAAATCATGTTTTAAAGTGAAGGAACAATGTGTGGTGAAGAGGTTTTCAACTAGTGGTTTCAACCCGCACAGAGGCCTGGACTTGATCATTTTACTGAGACGAAGTCAAGGTCAATTATCAAGAACCAGGCCTCAGCGGGTTTAAACCACTAGTTGAAAACCGATTTCTGAAGTTTTTTAGTTTAGAACTTATTTATGACTTTGTTTAAATGTCATCGATCTTTAAAAGAAGTAGAATTAGGTAGAAATTATTTGTTTTAGAACAAGTTTTAATACTGAAAGAAGATTTTCAAAATCCTGTCTTCATGAATATTGATATCCATTGTTATTAACAAAAAGGGACTACCATAGTAGTTCATTTGAGATAAGACTGGTCTTAACTCTTTGTGAAATCCACCCCAGGCCCCAATTTCATAGAGCTGCTAAGCACAAAAAGTAGCTTGGCACAACAAAGTTATGCTGACCGGATTTAAGTTACCAGCTAGAATATTATATCACATGTACAATTTGGCTGGTATTCTGCTTGTTTTTGCTTAGCAGAATATTGTTTAAGCATCATCTCTTCTTAAAGAACTATGAAATTGGGCCCAGGGCTAATACTGTTGCAGCACCAAATGTGTCAGCATTTGATGGATTTCTTTTTTCGAGAAGCCATTGTCACTTAATATTGTTTTATTACTAACAGTGTGAGGAATAATTTATGCTTTAACATTTCAATTCAGTGTTGATATTTTTTGTTATTAAACAGAGTTCAAAGAACTTTAATGGGTTGAATACTTTATGCAATCGTGTTGTAGTGTACATTTCATTGATGCATTGTCTTTTATGTGTGACACAATATGCTAGCCAGTGGTGTTAAAAGATTAGGGCAAGAGGCCCCGAAAAGAAAATAATAATTTTGTCCCCATTTTTTTTTTAAAGATCATTAAAATAGTTTTCAAATGTTCACTCTCGAAAGTCATTTCACTTTCACCCGAAACGTGTGATGTTTTTTTTCTTCAAATGCCACCACCCCCACGGCCCTAAATCGATCGGTACGTTTCACCCATAGAAATAGGGTTTCACCTTCACCATATAAAGTGGGGTCTTTCTCTATGATGATACAAAGTGGATTGGACCATCCCAAATGGGGCTTTAGGTATGGATGAGGGAGATGGACAATTTATTTTCAGAAACAACTGGAACACGACAATAATATTCTTCTGTTAAAACCAACCGGCAAAAGAGCTGACCCGCTTTGGAGTTGTTACAACTTTGTATAACCTTTTCGCCTCAGAACGTCTTCTTATCTAAAACCTGTCACCGCCCCATGGCCAACCCCCACTGATGATCACGGCAAATGACACGCCCACTTTTATTATGCTAAGTATCGCAAAAAAATTAACAGAGGCACTAAGCACGTAGCATGTAGTTGGAGTGAGTAATTGTCTTCGGTTCTCCCAAAATTTCATTTCACCTGTAAATATGTGTGGATTCATTTCGATCGAAGAAGAAATCTAATCAAACTGAAAAGAAAATGAAAAAATAAACAACTAAAATGCATGTTGGAATTTATTTAATAGTTGAACACGGTCTACACGTTTTGAATTATTTTGTTGTACATGTTGATATTGCTAAACATAGAAATTTTCAAGACGTGTCAAAGACTACCATTACGTGGAAGCGGCCAGGATTTCTACCTTATTTTCACACATTTCAGAATTTTCAAGTAAGTATTTGAATCATTTATGTTAAACAATATATACCTCATCCCTCTGTGTTATCGAACTGTTTAAAAATGTTCATTTTGATGGTATATTTCGTCAAAAACAAAGTCGCAAGAGAAATTTTCCTGTTGTCGGATTAAAAAAAAAAAGTGATTGGTAAATTCCGGCTTGCGTACTTGGCAGTCGAAAAATCACGAATCAACCAAAACGTAAAGACTGACATCTCTGATCCTAATGTCAAACTGCTTGGTGTTTTTCTCTAGGGCAATTTAACAACGTATTTACATTTCTCTACTTTAGGCTATGACTCAAGCTTAGTTAGCCATTTTTTCTTAAACGGTTGTGTCATTTGTCATCTGGTCGTAATTCAATTGCATGATCAATTTGGTATTGTTCCAATTTGTTTGGATCGTGGCTGACAAGTGACATACTGACAGTGGACATTTTGTGGATGGTCAAGCATGACTTACAATATAGTGCTAACTTTGCAAAAAGGGCAGGCACTTTCATTTGAATTTCGTTTAATAAAGTCTTTATTAGGGGAGACTTTTGCACTACATCATGTACTGCAGTACATCATAGACTGCAAGACCGAGACCAGACAACTCGTCCGTCGAACAACTCGTCCATGGTCATGGAGGTCATGCATGTACATGTACCATGGACATGATGGAGGAAGGAAGAGTGATACTGATAGTACTAGCTGCGATCCTTCCTCCATGCTCCTAAAGTCCTACTACATCTACATGTTATCTATAGTATGTACACAGGGGGTAACACACTACTTGGCTAGGTCCTAGACCCAGTAACTGGGGCGCTGTATGCTCCTTTTTTTTTGCGTAATTTGTCATTATCGGTTGTACTAGCTAGGCCTATAAAATGACAAATTTCGAAAAAAGAAGTACAGCGCACCAGTTACTGGATGTAGCCTGCAGCCGATTTCACGAAACTCTAGGATTAATCCTAACTCTAGTTAGGACGAGTAACCCGTCCTAATTTAGGATGGGTTTAATGCTTCCTACGTATTTGGATATGGGACTCAACTCGTCCTAAGTCCTAAGATTAATCCTAAGTTAGGAAGAGTTTGGTGAAATCGACGGCAGGTCCCTTAACATGGAGAACAAAGGACTACGATCACAATAAATCATAGTTGGAACATTTTGTAAGAAACCTTTTTTTTGGAGTCCTAACAATTTGTTTGCCAAATTTTAACCAATGGTTCAATGTTTCGTAAACCTCGGGTCTGGGACCGTTGGGAGGATTTAGGGTCATGAAACATTAAGTTTTCGAGAATTTTTATATAACCATCTGACTTTTCCTAGAAAGTCTACCAAGTTAACTCAGTCACCAACAGGAATTTTACTAGAAAGTCTACCAAGTTAACTCAGTCACCAACGGGAATTTTCCTAGAAAGTCTACCAAGTTAACTCAGTCACCAATGGGAGAAACTCGTTTTGATACACCAAAGTGTAGGATAATTGCTTTACTGTAAAATAATTTGTGCAAAACTACAATTCCACAAATCAAATCAAACTTCTTAAATGAATAATTTGAATCCATTGTTTTCCTACCAGATTCTCTGGAGCCGAAATGGCATACTCTCTCCGATGTCTCTATACGATGTAATTCATTTCAAGATTTTTAAAGAGGAGGGAGAACTTGCCAGAGTTTGCCAGCAAACATGTCTGCCTCGGCAGATGTGTCCCTGAGCAAAGGGAGCCAGCCGAAAAGTAAGCGGTCCTTCATTGCCCGCCTGCCGTCTTTCCGCAAGAAAAAACATACTCCAGCTAAGGAGTCGGAACTTGATATGCACTTAAGGAGTGCAGAGGAGGATCTGAATGGTGGTGTGAAGATAAGGCCCCCTAGCCAGGTCAAAAATCGCAAGGATGACAACGTGAAGAGGAAGTCCAAAACGTCTTCGATTGTCGCGAGCTACGAGAAGCGTTTGAGTGATCTGAAGGATGAAGAGAGCAGAACTAATGGTAAAAAAAATGGAAATGGAAAAACATCTCCTGTGGACAATGGCGGGAAACAAAGTCCCCAGGGTGGGGCTACCACAACGACGACCCAAAAATCCTCGCGGTTTGGCTTTGGTTTTGCCTGGCAGAAAATCTCTTCTTTCGAGAACGGCAGTGGCAAAAAGACAGAGTCAAAAAAGCAAAGGGACGAATTGAATGCAAACATCCAGCAAGCTAGGGGTAACATCAAGAGCCTGAGTTTGGACCTGGAATTACCCCATGGCTCCCCGCCAGACAGGGAGTCGACGAGTAGCGTCAAAACGCCGGAGAGTGATCGCAGCTCCTGCAGTTCAAACAGTAGTTTCAAAGTCTACGGGCAACCCATGCTGTACAAAAGTGTCTTCAGTGACGAGCCGAGGGGGCTTAAACGCCAGGCCAGCAGCAGCCAATCAGAGGGTTTTAACTCCAGCGGGATAAGCTTGTCAAGCTCTACATCCCCGCTGCATGATAAACTGAGAACTGCTGGAAGTGCAGCAACCCATGTTGATAACTCTGAAAGCATATCACGGCTGACTCAGATGAACAGAACTTTCAGCAAAGAAGACAGCGGTGGTGGCGTTAATCCCAGTATTCATGATCGGACATATCCTATCGAAGAATCACCGACTTGTATTGTGAACACTACTTTCAAGCTGGAGCCCGGAGACTACAGTGCTGAGAACACTGGAACGTCTGTCGAGCAGGAGTTACCTCAAAGTTCTCCCGGGGTGGTCAGGAAGGAAAACTCAATTTCCTGTGCTCGGGATCCTCCAATCAGTACAGCAGTAGTAAAGGATGGTGACGCGCCATGCGAGTCAGGATCTCAGTCCAGGGCACTCGATAAAGTCACTCTGCTGAGGCAAGACGTTTCCCGACCGAGCGCTGCTAGCCCAGCCCAAGATATCCCGAAGGAAATCAATCCGCTGTTTGCTTGCATTAAAAATACTGATCCTTTGGTATCGCCAAGACATCGACCTACCTCAAACACTATGGGGGCTGTCCAGTCGTCCGCGGATGCTTTTTCCACGCCTGCAAGACCAGTTGAACTTCCCCTGCACCTCCGGAACCCCCACATCAGCGCCATAAAGCACTGTTCGGAGTCCCTGGACTCCTGCGAACTGGACTCGTTGTGTTCGGAGGACCTCATGTGCGACAGCCGGTACCTGGATGACGACATGTTTGATACGAGAGACGAGTCGTGTCACCTTAGTCGCAGCTTGAGTGTGGAGGAAACGGCGGCCATGCACAGGGCACAACTTGGCTGGTCGGGTCGGGCCAGGGCCGTCAGCGTGGATCAGTTGCCGACTAACTCCAGTCTGGAAAAAAGGTGGGTCATAAAAACTACACACAGGATATGCCCCTCTTACTCCTAACTCAATAAATCTGCAATGTGTAATAGGGAGGACAGATGTGAGTAAGTCTGGGTCCTTTAATTGTTGGATTAGGTCTCCAGCGCTGTTTAAATGAGAGAATGAGTAATTTCCCTGTCAGAATGGTTTAGTCTGACATTTAGTGTTGAGGCGCTACGTCTGTTGTTTTCCAGTTTAAATTGAGGATTTACTGTCAGACTATAATGTACTGTACAATGTACTTTTAAAATAACAAACAGACACTCCCAATTGCCTTTATTGGTATTGTAAATGTTTTACAGGCAAACTTTGCATTTTGAACACCCCTGTAAACTGACCAGCATGAAATTCCAAAAGTGCACGTCGGTTTTTAATAAGTTCCGGGTGCCCACTTAAACACCTTCTTCTCCTTCCAGGTATCTCCAGGCGCACTTGTTACCATTCTCTATTCCTTCAAAATCCAACTGCATGTTTTGTATTTGATTCTGTTGAACTGAAGACTGCACTCATAAATTGCTTTTCATGGGTTGAGGACAGGCCTGGGATTACCCAGAGGTCATATGGAGGCCTTGGCCTCTGTTACCCTGGTCTTGGCCTTGGTGCCCCTCTAGCAGTTTCATATAGACTTTAAGACCACTTAGTGCTCAGTTGTTTTTGAAAACTAAGCATTTGGCAAGCAAACCAACTGTTAGGAGAATTTCATTTTGCTACAGTATGTCAACGAATTAGGTATTTCAAAAGCATAATTTTATGTACAATGTGTCACTATATCAGTACAAATTTCTTGTGTCAGAACATGTTGTAGCATGGTTGTAGTGTACATTATGATACATTGTAACAATGTTGGCCTATCACATTAGGAAGCAGTGATCAGTGCAGCAGATCAGGAAGCATGGAAATCGCAGACAACAAAGCATAGTTTGTTTCACTTGTATTTGAAGTGTTTCATTTCTACACACACAGTACAAAGAAATATGACCAACCATGAAGTGCAGTGTATCAATTCATGCATTCAGATTTTCACAACCTTTTCCTTTTATTTAGCTGACAAACATGACAAAAGAAATGAAATTACACTATTGTACCATGGAGGAATGATTTATTCTTCCATGATTGTACATTGTACATGAAGGCTACTTGACTTACACATGTATAGCGAGTACAATACGTACAAAACACAGTGTGTAATCTCCATAATGGATTAAAAATGGGAACAGTTGTGCACAGTTTATTATTATAACTATTACTAATAACAACACAGTGCGTGAATTATTTGTGTTTATTACAGTGTATAGTTAGTACCCATGTAGGCCTAGTAGGATTTGTACAATAAGCTGAACTTGCAGCTCTCCCCAATGACTGTTCATTATTAATCCACACAGGCTGGGCCGCTATGCTACCCAGTGACGTCAGAAGCCGATAAGTACTGCATTCAGCCCTGACTCACTGCGCCATATGCTTCGGCAATTACTTACAGTACAGTTGATATTCCCAAATAGTCTGAAAAATGTAGATGTTTTGAATAGTACACTGGAAAAAAGTACATGTTAGGAAACGAACCGTGAAAGATCTGCCATGATGCAATTAACAATATGAGGAAATGTATTGAGACATTTTTGATGTTGATAATAATATTTTACATGACACATTGTTAAATAAAAGAGTTTTTTCCCCATTCTAATTACATTGGAAAACTAGGAAACGAACCGTGAAAGATCTGTTCCTACGGGATGCAATTAACAAAATGAGGAATTTTATGTAGAGAAAGTTTTTGATGTTGATTATAATATTTAATGACAAGTATGTATTATCAAAATAAAAGAGTTTTTTAACCTACGCCATTATTCAAACAAGTATTGTAAAAGTACAAATTAGGACACGAACCGTGAAAGATCTGTCCTACGGGGTGCAAAAATGAGGAATTTTATGGAGACATTTTTGATATTGATTATAATATTTTTATGACACATTAAAAAAAGAGACAAATTCACCACACTATTGCTAGCAAAACTATACCTGTCAGATGTGTACAAGTACACTGGAAATTAAGTACACATTAAGAACCGTGAAACATCTCTCCTGGTGGGGTGCAATATAACGAAATGAGGAAAATTTATAGTAAGGACAATTTTGATGTTGATTACAATCTTTTATGACACATGATCTGAAGATGTTTTTGTGTTCCCCTGCTATTGCCAGCAAGATTGGTCGTTGAAGGTGCCTGCTTGTTAATTCTATTATTTATTTCGTTACTTTTTGCCCATAATTAGATAGTGTGTTAGCATTGTATTCTCAGTGCTCATGTACCCGAGCTCTGGGAAAAAACAAATCACAGGCGTACTGTATATTTATTACTGGGTGGGATTCATTATTGTTACATTCTGCAACCCTGCATGTACTTGGCTTGTTTACAGGTGCACCAAAACAGGTGTTTTCTGTAGCCTAAAGTTGTGGGTTGATTGTTTTGTGTGCAATGACACACAAGAGAGCACATAAGGGCACTGTCAGCAAACTACACTACACTGTAGAATTCCCTTGAATGTTATTCTTAATACACTATCTTAACTTGTAAACAACTATATGCTCAGCATGCAGTAAACACAGACTTTGAAACATGAGACCTTACAGACCTTACATGCACCATCTTTTTGTGTTTTAAGTGCGAACAAAACTGTTTGTTCTGCCACCATGTTCAATGTTATCACTTGTGGGAGGCAGGGAAAGGGTACAATGTTCTAGAATGATCTTCATTTTAGCATGTACGTGATGTGTCATGAGACATGTACTCGCTGAATTCAAGACCATGTCCCAACAGAGTTGATTTGATGATCCTTTGTTAGGCCTATAAGTTGGTTCCTTATCGCCTGTCGAAAAGAAAAGAAAAACCATGTTAAAATAGAAATTAGTCCTGTACGTAAAAACATACACATGTCAATTTTTCTGCGGACAACCTGAGTCAGTGGTCATGTGTTTGTACTTGGTGTGGCTGCACTTAATTTGTATTCTGTCATGATAAGTAAAAGGAATACAGTTACATGTAATGTAAATTGTAATTAAGCTACCGCGGAGTCTTTGTACAGTGCATTCATTAATTTGTGTCGACACTGTATAAATAGTGTAGACTGTAGGCGTAATGAAGACATTTATGTAACCATGAGAATTTTGTTTTTGTTCTTCCGTGAGAATGGATTTTACAACCTTGGTTCACTTGTACGAGCGTACATATACATGTATATAGTACAATGTATATGTTTATCCCCCACAATAGCCCCATGCATAATGTAGTTAACACTAATGGTAGTGTGTGCATTTTGAATTATTCATAAATAATACAAAATACAATGGGGTACCTGTCAGCATTTTTAACAAGAGATGGGCATGTTAAATTGATTGATGTGTGAATTCACCAACTTTGAGCTGTCATCATTTTGCATGTCAGCCTGTATACATGTGTATGTACGTCTAGGCCTACGTACGTGTATTGAATATAATGACAGCTCTAAATGTGGATTTACTTGTAAGGATTTTGAGTGTTGTTGTGACAATCATAACCCTTCAACCTAAATAGATACTGAACTGTACAGTAGAATCGTTTGTTTTTTTAATCGCTTCCAAGAATTAGGGAAACATAACAAAACAATAACATGGTCCTTTAATTTCCTAATGAGAAAGGAACTGTACTGTACATCCGGAGTCAAATCCTAGGCTAGGTGTTCATTTTTATATAATCTGCATTTAACCGAATCAATATTGTACTAGTGTCCTTGAAAATAGGTTTCCAGTAATTGTTTTGCTAATTACAGAGTAATCAATATTTTGTGTATTATGATAAATTTGGCAGCTGCAGCAAAAGTGGACTTCCATCAAGTAGGCTATTGTTGTTAGTTCATGTATTTGTACATGATGTGTGGGGGTGGTGAATGCAATAAATTGTGTAACATTCTCATGTTTTGAATTTTTAAAAATCAATAACACCATTCCCCTCCTGCATGTTTTTACATCTAATTTCTCACCCTAGGGTCGGCGTGACCAGGGGTCTGGCACCGTCACCCCTGGGGTTACCCCCTGGACGGAGAGGGGGTAGTAGGAACTACCCCGCCCACCCAGTGCCGGACGAGGGATGCCAGTCGCCTGTGGAAGAGCTTCAGTTTCTCATTAACAGTTCTAGTTATCGTGATTCAGACAGGTACACTTTGCAGTGTGTAGTTTTTTTTCTCTCACTTTGTGTGCGGTGCTTTGCAATGTTTTCTTCCCGGGTTTTTGGTGCTGGATTGCTTAACATTCTTTATCTGTCAGCTGCTACATGTTAACAGTATTTCCTTTGTACATGTAGATGGTATAGGATAGGCCATGAATTCGTTCCCGAAGGGCATGCACATTTTTCCTCTAGTGAAGGGCTCTCCAGATGAGGAAAATGTAAAGTTGTAGCGGAACTTTGCAAAGGGCACCACAGCAAAAGCACAGGGCACTCTGACAATTGCTGTAGATGCCGTTTGTTGGTTCGAGTCCAGTCACAGAAAAATGCTACACAAAATGTATCAAGTTTGCTACTCGAAAATCATCAATATTATTGGCCTCATTGGTCTCTGTGTAAGGTGGGTTTGGCTGGAAGGTGGGGAGCTTGCTACCTACACAAGAGTTATCCCCAGGATGAGTCATACATGTAGCCCCTTCGCTAAACAACTACTGTAACCTGTTTGCCTCGTTCATGTTTCTAGGTGAAAATGAGACTGCAATTTTCCCAACCACTCTCTGTGAATTTGCTTCCTGCAGAAGAAGTGCCCTTTGCAAAACGGCCTTGCCCTCTTCAAAGCTGAAATTCCAGGCCAGATAAAATGGCTGACTTGTTAGTCGGGAAAATTGATTCTACCTTTGTCTCTGCTTTGCTTTAGAAAGTAACTTTCTATGTAGATTATTTTCTACTCTTTTTGCAGTTCACTTTGCAATCTCTTTTAGCAGTTTAGCCGTTTTTAAGCTCAGGTACATGTACTTGCAGTATTACCAACTGACAGCAGTTCCACTGATCATTGCTTTGCCAACCCACTGTTAAAAGGCAGGTTATACTTTTGGTAATTAGTGCACTCCACAAGTTAACGACCATAAAAAACTTACTTGGTAAAGACCAATAGAGGGCTGTTGATATCATAAAACATTATTAGAAACAACACCCTTTGTAATCATTAGTTTTGGAGAAAGAGATAATTTTTCATCCCAAAAATTTGAATCTGAGAAGGGCCTCAAGCATGAAGACTTTCTCAAGAACCTCAATAGGCATCTGAAAGCACCTAAGCAACACACGTGGGTTTGTTGGGGGTCATCTTGCAACTTTGAAGACCAATTTTCACAGTTCTTCCCAGACTTGTCATTTTATGTATACGTTGGGATTCACCAAATGAGGATACTGTTCTTTGACAATTACCAAAACTATAACCCTGCCTTTAACTCGGCCATGTCTTCGCTTGGCATCATCGCCTCACACCTCACTCATTCTCTGCTTTTTTTCTGTTCTCTTGATAGTTTGAACAGTTTGAGTGTTTAAATCTTCAGCACCTGGTGGTTTTGCTTTGTTGGGTCTTCGCACCTCTCTTGCTGCTTAGCTGCATGTCTTTGATTGCACTAACGACACTCTTTTTCTTCACAGATTCCCTACTGCTTTCTTGTTGCATATGGCAAAATTACCTGGGGTCGATTTCATAAAGAGCTAAGACGATCTTAACTGTGTATCACTATTAGTTGCTGAGCAAAGTGTGATGTCACAATACAAATCACCATGGTGATACTGGCAACTTATCTTAAGATTAATTTTAGAGCTTTGTGAAATCCAGCCACGGGGCCGATTTGACACAGAGGCTAATATTGATCTTGACCGTGTATCAATTTTAGTTGCTAAGCAAAGTGTGATGTCACTATACAAATCACCATGGTGATACTGACTCGTCATAAGATGAACCTTGGTGCTTTGTGAAACACTTGTGCCTGTTTGTACAGTGAGTACAACTAGGTTGAATAATATTAACTTCTTGTGCTTTATCTCAAAATAGTAACACCTTAAAGATGTACTTTTACTGCTGTTTCATTTTTTTGTGGGGATGGGGAGGTTGGAGTAGGGAAAGGGCTGGGGAGCGGCATGGTGAGCGTGTGGATCTTATGTATGTAAATTATATACACCTTCATTGGCACCTTGAGCTGCATTTCAGTAGAGATCTACATACGTGTGTACTGCTGTGTCATTTTTTTTCTTGGGGTTTGGGAGGCTGCAGTTGGGGACAGGGTTAGGTAGGGTGGGATAGAGGAGATTGTGGGCGTGTGTAGATCATTTGTATGTAATGTATCGCCTACATTGGCACCATGAATTCTCACTTTAATAGTAACACCCTACATATACTGCTGTGTCATTTTTGTGGGGATGTTGCTACATGTAGAACACAGCTGCTCAAGCAAAAAATATTGCTTTCAAATTTTGAGCCAAATTTGCAGGGGCCCCCAGTCAGAAATGGTGCATGTAACCTTATTTTGGCAAGCGTAATGTTGTTGATGCTTAACTGTTTATTGCGCTTTGCAGCTCTATGAAATTGGGCCCAGGTCTATAATACAATATACTATGTGAGCCTATGTTCTGTGGGGCATTACACTTTTTTTGCAAAGTCCTAGCTGATCCTGTCTGAACTTGTCTGAACTTGGCAAAGATAGTGACAGTGTAGATCCAGGTCCCTAAACCATGAAAACCTTTGGGACCGCTTACACTTTTTTTCTGCAAAGTCCCGGCTGAACCTGTCTGAAGCTTTCTAAAGTCGTAACAGACTGATCATAAACACTAAGCTGACGAGGGATTAAGATATAACCTACATTGGGTTTTAGTCAGAACCAGGATAACTGACACATACATTAATGCGACCCTGGAAGTTACACCCTGGGAGCCAACCAAAATAGTTCGTTGAAATTCCCTTTAGAAAGAAAAAAAAATTGCTGGTTTTATGCATGGAAATGAAAGAAGTATAAATTTTTTTTGTAAAATGTCACTTTCATAATCCAGTTCTGGAAGTTTGAGCATAATCGGTCAAAAAGTGGCTGCACTTTTTTGCAGGAAAAAAATGAAGAAAAAAAGGTTGAGCAGATTCATGGTTTGGTTATCGTTTAAAGTTGTTTTACACCACAGCCTCAACTTTGTCTATATAGCAGGGTTGGCCTTTTTACTTTTGTCAGTGACCTACAGCAGGGTTTGCCCCTTTAACTGTTTTTTTTAAATGTGGGACCAGTTAGCGCAGCATTAAACTAGTCTGTCAACTTTTTCATTATTAGTCCAAACATTTGGTTTTCAAATATAAAAGGTTGATCGACAAAAATGTATTATACCGTGTGCTTTGGTGTAATCTTAAATGCAGGACTAAACTAATTCTACCTCCATGGACTAATAATGTGACTTACTGCATACTTTTACAAATAAAATAAGGGTCGGCCATAACTTGAAAGCTAAAGCATTTCCCAGATGGTGGAAATACATGTAGAAGAGATCTTTCACTTTTTATTTCGCGCTTGAGTTGAACACATCAATAAAACAAAATTTAAAGTGAAAAAAAAAAAAAACATGTTTTTTTAAAACATCAATATATTGTATGACGCAGACAGAAACACAAACTCCATGTACTCATGGTGTTATATTTATAAAAGTGGGATTTTTTTTCTATGTTGATGGTTAATGTTTACCACATGTCACAATAGAATTACTCTATTTTTTTCCCTCGACAATTCCAAGGTTGGTGCCAACTCATTTTTATAGAGGTATCGTTTTTTTAGAGCGTGACTAACCGAAGTGGCATGTGTCCATCAAAACCAAACAAAAACATTTTGAGAATAATAAAAGAGGCCGCCAGACAAAATAAACAGCATAAACAAAAGGAAGGTTTTCATTTTATTTTACTGATTGTTGTAGTAAGGTTTTGAGATCATAGTTTGATTTTGAGCAAGACAGGGAAAAGTTGTTGTTTATTGCTGCTTTTGGAGTGTGCCTTTTTTTAAACTTAACACTGGTCGACCGTTATTGCCTGCCATGTAGATCTAACATACCGTCGTACTTCATGCTGTGTTTTTTCTTCGCTTTCTGCATGTTCCCATAGTATGAACATGTACATGTACGTAAATCTTGCTGACCTTTATAGTTGTTTTTTTAGTGTTAACGGTGAACCATCTGCATGCTTCTGAACCATGGAATTCCACTTCAGTTATTTTTTAGTTTGTTCTAGGTTTTTTTTTCCAAAATGATTTGGGGTTGAACAAAGAAACATTGACAATAGCGGGATTTGAACCAAGGACCTCCTGATAACTGTTTTAAGTGGTATAAGCCTTTGCGATCCCGAATAATGCCAATTGTAAAATTTCTTTTCAAGTTGTTAATTTGTTGAACACTGCACAAACTAATCACATCAGCACATTTATGGTCAAATCTATTGTGAGACCAAGGATGCCTCATAAGTGAACTTGATCACTGTAGCTGACATGCCTGAGGATACCTGTAAACAAGGGTGCTTGCTATGTGAACCAGAAACACAAGGGTTATCCTCTACTCCTCCATGATCAGTGTTATGGGTTCTTTTACGTGCACTTTGAATCCTTGTGAAACACCAGAGCTTGACGTCAGTGCTCACAACGGCTCGGCCACCACACGCCACATATACATTGAGTTCAACTCCCCACGATAAATAAAGCACTCCACATCAGAGACCTATATTTCAAAGCTGGCTGATACACTCCCGACACGTCAAATTCTTAACGGTATTTTCTCTCAAATCAATCCAGGAACAAGAATGGCAATGCCAATAGCTCGTCCACGACCCGTGTGCGGTCACAGAGCGGTGGAAACAACCACCCGCTACGACCCCCGAGATGGCCCAGCTTTCCCCCTGAAGAAGAAGGGATGGTGATGGTGGATGCTGTGGTCTATAGACACATGATACAGGATATGACGTCAGTGAAGACGATGTTATTCAAACTCAAGAGAGCTCTTCAGGCTGTGAGTACCGCAACAATTTTGGGTTTATGGGAAGGGGAGGTAAAGTTAAAGTCTGTCCCGAGCCAATGTGGCTCATAAGATCGGTGTTTTTATACGTGGGATTAAAACGACTGAGGATATTTCTTTTCCCCCGGACGATGTGGACAGCATGTAAATCCATCGCAGTTTACTCCCCAACTCTCCCTGGGTCCCATTTGCACTCCTGGGTGGAGAGAAGCCATTATGATAAAGTACCTTGCTCAATGAAAGAAGTATCACGAATGACCAAGCCAGGATTAAAATCCACACTGCCCAAGACCGTTTGGCCACAACATTCCACTTTATTAGTGGGGGAACAAAAACCCCACTTAAAGTGGGGTGGGAAGGGGAGGAGGGGTGGCCAGTTTGGAAACAGTCCACTTGGGAACCAATTTTGGGGCCTCCAAGCAATCTTTACTAAAACATAAATTTGGTATCCACGTTTGTTTTTGTTTTCTTTGCAAAAAATTATATTGAGGAACCAGTCGTACAAATTGGCTGGTGACCAGTTGGAAAACAATAACAATTTTGCTGGTAATCTTGGAGGAAAAAAAAATCTTTGCAAGTTCAAGTTGAGGAAATTTTGTTTGTTCTTGTTTTCCCGTATAGGTTGATAACACATCGTCCCCGTTTGAACAAGCACTTCTGGTAAGTTTGTTTGCTGCCATTGCACCAAAGTATTTGTAAATATTCCCACCAGTTCCTGATGCTGATTTGGGAATGTTTTCCAAAGAATTACTTTGGGGGGCGGGGGGGGGGGGAGGGTACTCAAAAATAGTACTCTTTTTTGTACAACCTGCTGACATGGATCATGTGGTGAACTTTGGGTGGGCCCTAAGCCAATCAGATTACCTAGAAGATGTACGCATGTATTAATAGTCGTCCTCAGCTATCAATTATTAAGATAAGACAATGTCCATTTTTAATTCCGCAGAGTCCTTGTGTCAGTCCGTTGACCAGTCCCATGAGTGAAGATAACCCTATACAGGAAGTAATCATTGACGATCTGAAAGAGGTAGGAACTCGTTGACCTCAGCAGGGGTCGATTTTGCAAAGAGTTAGGACTAGTTCTAACTTAGGACTAGTCCTAGGAGTTATTAAAAAACTTAAGGCTAGTCCTAAGTTAGGTCGAGTAACTCTTCCTAAATTGAGATAAGACTAGTCTTGACTCTTTGTGAAATCCACCCCAGGGCTTGAATTTTACTCTGGACCGCATGCTCGAGGCCAGTAGTTTTAGTGTCGGGCCCTGGAAACTAATGACTGGAGTCCAGCAGTCTCATGTTTTTCAATTGAATAATAGCACCTCACTGTGTTAGTAAAAGAATAGTGATGTGGTTTCTCCGTTTTTAACTGGAAATTTAGGGTGTTTTTTTACCCTTAATAAAACCCCACGAAACATGAAGATAGAACCATTAGAATACCTTACTTTGTCCCTGTCATGTTGAGTCCCTGGGCCCATCAATTTTTTGGGGGCTATCAAATTTGTATGAAATATAATATTTTGAGGGCCTACACAAAATTAATGAGCCTGACGCTCTGTTTTCTCCTTATTAAGTGGGGTGCACCCCTAAGGCCTGTAGCATCCCTTCTGTTCGCAACATCTACTTAACGCTGCGTCATCATAGAACATTCTGTTTTATCTCACTCCTGACTTGTACAAATTACAGCTGAAGTGAACCTCCTGTGTTACATGAAAGCATCCGTTGATCTCACTTCCTCTTCTCGCTCTTTCCTTTCTTTGTCCTCTTTTGTCTTACTGCATTTTTGTTTTCCTACCAGGAAAACCATGTTCTTCGCAAGGAAGTGAAGAATTTACAGGAACTTTTAGCGGACACGCAGCATAATTTAAAAGAACTGCAACTACAAAAGGTAAATCTATCTCACTTTTGTTGAATCATTGGTTCATGCTTTTACCAATCTTCCACAGAAATATTTCCCTATATCAACTGTCACCAAGGGGGAATCTGTCACCTACTTCTAGGGCTGAAACAGGGTGTAACTCTTCAAAGTCCTTAAAGATGCAGGCATGGGTATCATCCATTTTGGAGCTGTTTGGTAGAGCAGACTGCACTACCATCCCAACTTTTTTTTACGAAATGATAATGGTTAAGATAAGTGCCTTGCTAAAGGGTCAAGTGTCATGACCGGGATTCAAACCCACACTCGGCTTCAGACAACACCAGGGCTCAATTTCATAGAGCTGCTAAGTACAAGAATTTGCTTAGCATGAATTTCTTGCCTTGATAAAAACAGGAATACAAATTCATATTTGTTGCATAAAGCTTGCTACTGGTGTTCAGCTGTTGTTTGCTTATCCTCATAATCACGTGGAAATTTGGTTGGTAATCCTGTTTTTATCAAGGCAAAATTGTCATGCTGAGCAATTCTTTTTTGCTTAGCAGCTCTTTTCATAGAGCTTCTTTTTGCTTACTGCGTGAGTTTCCATTACATAGCGCTGCTAACTGTAGACGCATGAAATTCATGCTTGCTGTATTAAAAGGAATGACGAAAAATTGCAAATCCATGTCTAATTTTTGGGAAATACACTTAGGCTTGAGCAAATAGTCTGCTATACATGTAGATAGCATGAAAATTTGCTTACCGTTAAGCAGCCAGCGCTATGAAACTGTCCCAAGAGCCTGGGCCCGTTGATCAAGACCTCTTGACCACGACACACCCTTAAGACTTTATCCTTCAAGATAATGCTCTGTGTTATTAAGTGTTCGGTGAGGTGAACCCCAAGGGTTCATTGAAATCCAAACTAACATCTATTCACACCAAGATAAAAATCTCATGGGAAGTGATTCACTGATAAGTTAACGGAGTGGCTAACTCAATCAAGTTTGTAGGGTGGGGGTGTGGGTTGGTTTACCCCTTTTTCTTAGGGTGGGGTGTAGTCAAAATTGGGTAAGTTTAAAACTACCTCTTGCTTTTTAGCTCAGTTTTTATTGTTGATCATCTTGTGGTCTGTGCCAGATCCCAATCCAGAGCTTAGCCAGAGCCAAAGCTCTGTAGTTTTTAAAAGTGCCTTAAAGGCCATGGACACTATTGATAATTACTCAAAATAATTATTAACATAAAACCTTTCTTTGTAACGAGTTATTGGGAGAGGTTGATGGTATAAAACATTGTGAGAAACGGCTCCCTCTGAAGTAATGTAGTTTTCGAGAAAGAAGTAATTTTCCACGAATTTGATTTCAAGACCTCAGATTTAGAATTTGAGGTCTCGAAATCAAGCATCTGAAAGCACACAACTTCGTGTGACAAGGGTGTTTTTTTCTTTCATTATTATCTTGCAACTTCGACGACCGATTGAGCTCAAATTTTCACATGTTTGTTATTTTGTGCATATGTTGAGATACACCAACTGTGAAGGCTAGTCTTTGACAATTACCAAAGGTGTCCAGTGTCTTTAATGACAATAGAATTTTGTGATATGTACCCATTTTCCAACAGACAGAGTCCTCAGTTGAGTGGGAAACAAATAAAAAGTCTGTAACCCCACTGACACAATTAGTAATTGTCAAAGACCAGTATTCTCACTTGGTGTATCTCAACATGCATAAAATAACAAATTTGTGAAAATTTTGGCTCGATTGGTCATCGAAGTTGCAAGAAAACACACCATCAGACCCTCAGATTCAAATATTTTAGGAAGAAATTACTTCTTTCTCAAACACTATGTTACTAGTTTAATGTTAATATATGACAAAGTGCATATACCAAACGTGTCCATGCCTATAAACAGACTCTTTGTTTTGTTTTTGTTTTGTTTTGTTTGTTGTTGGTTTTACTGCGCCTTGAACACTCAGCAGGGTGGATACGTGCGCATTACAAGTCTTCTAATTATTATTATTATTCATTCCAGAATGTACACACCTCAGCGGAGCAGCAAGATGCCAGTACACAGTGCGTGATTCTCACACAAGATCAGTCCCTCCAAGTTTTTATCAAACCACATGTAAGTAGCTAATATTTCTCTGCTTTCTGTTAACGCTGACAAACAAATATTATTAAGTGAGGTTTGCAGGAGGACGATCTGAGATCGCTTTGAGTAGTGTTGGTTCTGAAAAGAGCTGGTGATAAACAACTCAACATTCTAGGATCAGTTTGCTCTGATCGTCTTCAGGAGAAAGAGCACAGTACAGTTTTTGAAATGCTGAGATGTCAACCTCTGGTTCTTTTCAGAGTTATATACTCCCACCAAGTTTCAAATCCTACAACAACGAAAAATGTAATGAAATTCTCACCGTTGGTCATCTGACTAATGGAAAATGAGTTCATGTCATCTTCACCCCATTTAAAGTTTACTCCAACCAAAAAAGGATGGTTTTTGTTATTGTTATTATTTTTTTGAGGAGGTGGTTGGTCTGTTAGGGTCCTTTTCTAAGAAGCTTTGATTAATCAATTTAATGTTTACTTTATAACATCCGGCTAAATTGATTCACTGTATAAGAAGAGCTGTAACTTATGAACCACAAAGACAAGAATTAGTCAAAGTCGTGTCAGTGTTGGTGTCATTCCTGTTATGCCATGAGCCTTCAAGCTGATGTCAGTCTTGGAATTTACTTTGGTGCTCAGGAAAGTAATAATAACAAAAATAACTATATAGTGCTGGTAGGTTTCCACCATTTTGGACGCTCATGGCGCTGAACATTTATTACTTGCACATACATGGAGCAACTATGTTGAGTTGCTGAACATGTACTGTGCATGTATTTGATGTTGTTTTGTGAAGTGATTCAACACTGCTTATGGATCCAGTAAAACTAAGACTTCTCTTTGTTCTCCTTTGGTTTGGATGTAGTGTGTTTAAGTTTTTAGTTCAGCCGCTAATTGTAGTGATTGATTAGTGATGTGCGGGTTCAGGGCCTTCCCTGCTACACAAAGGTGTCTTAAGAGCCCCCTCGTCATACTCGCTGTGTCTGATACTGGTGTCTTATAGTGATGCATACATGATGTAAGTGTCAGTTTAATGTACTGTGAAATGTGTCATGGATAACACGGATAAGAAAGGGAATTGAGTTTGTTATTATCATGAAGGATAACACTGTATACCAAGCTCTTTATGTATCAGCCCTCCCCCCATAGGGGAGTTTTTACATGAGGGTAAACAACCTGAAATTTTATGTGTTGAAAGAAAGTTATGTGTTGTGTGTGAAAGTGGCTAAATGAGGGATATACATGTAATGATGAGTTGTTTTGGTTTTGTATAAAATTATTTTTGATTCTGCCTTCCTGTAGAGGATGTACAATTGATGAGATTAATTTTCCAAGCTCCAAACATGTTCAAGAGTAAAATTCAGTTTGAAAAAAACCCAATATGAAATCGAATTGAAAATCTGAGGGAATATCACGAAGGGCTTAACTGAGGCAATGCCAATCCTCTGAAATTCCCACGCCCAATTTTAATTAAGTCATGAAAAATTAAAAGTGTTCTTCAAGGACCCACAGTTGTTTTTGTAACACTGTAATATTTATCCAAGGCTGCTCGGTTTATCGGATTATGTTTGAATGAAGACACTCTGGCATCGAATGATGCAACCTAGACGTAGAGGATGCTCAACAGACGTCCTGTAGGATTTGATGGAATTATCACAGGTGGGTTGCCAGATGTGTTTACTAAAGATGGGAGGGTTGCTGGTTTGGAAGGAATAGACAACAACAAACAGTCAGGACTTGGGAGGGGGGGGGTAGAGAAACAACACCATCGCAAAGGGTATGTAGCTAAAAATGTATAGGCCTACTGTACTAGAGTTTGCTCTAAACAACAAAAATTAAAAGGAGAACAAATTATTGACGTTTTGTCATTTATAAGCACACTGAATTGAAATAAGGTCTATGGAATGTTTTGTGCTCGGGGCTTATAAGTCCTGCTGTAAAATCTGGAGTATTTTAGATGGATTTATCTTGATGATTTTTGTGAATTTTTATAAATGTTTGTGTTGGTGTATATCGGCCTTACACGCTAGCTTGTCCTTACAGGGAGAGAATCCCTAATTATGAATTAGAACGTTCCTGCCGTTCGGACTTCTGAGGTGCTCCCTATGGAGGATGGAAGTTGCGCTTCATGTGCCAACTACTATTAGTAGAATAGCATTTTAAAGGAGGGGATATCTAACTGGAGATTTCCTTTTTGGTTGCGTGTGACGTATTCAGTTTGTTTACACTACAGTTGCTGTTTATTTCTTTTTTTATCCTAACGCTCAATTGTAGAAGTCTAAAGTTGTCGTAACAGCACCTCATTGACAAGACTGGTACATTTCTGTAAATCCTAACCCAACTTTATCGTGAGGGCCCACAATTTCTGCTAGTCCTGTGCCACCCCGACCCGTTCCAAACTTGACCTCCAATTCCCCGAGTCAAACCAACTTCTGCTGGCAAACAAACCTATAATGAATGTTCTACACCAGCCAGTATTCCAACTTCATTCTTGAAGTCCAATAAATGATTACTGACCCGACAAGATCACGTCACCCATCCTACACCAATCCAATCCTTACCCAAACTTGTAGTCGTAGACACAACCATGATAACACTACCATGTTGCTTGTCCCATGCTGTACCCAACCCATCCCCTACGTCCACGGTCCGGAAACGTCTAAAGACCCTCAAATGCAGCATTGGCCAGCCAACACCCCCACCTTCCTTCCCTATGTCCAAGAAACGTTCAATGGCCCAACAAAGCTTAGCCCTACACTGTGCCAAACTTCGATGGAACAGAAGTGTGAGGAACAGGTTCAGGGCTCAAATTTGGGGTAAAGGCCCTGTCACACAGGCCTCAATAACGAGATCAACAACGAAAATGGTACCAATGCACGCCCTGGATTGGTTGAATGAGCTTGGGCCAATAGTACCAACAGAATGCGTTTTCTATGGGTTGTGACCGCTATCGTTTTCGTTTTCGCTGCAGTGTGACTTTGCCTTAAAGACTGCTAGAGGCTTGTTTACTGGCCCAACACTTAAAACCATCATCGGCCTCAGGCCTGCAGTCTTGTGTAACACTCAAGCCCCGAGGTTTACTGCACATGATCTCCTCTCTACTTGCTTAATATATCTAAGTGGCATCTTAAACCATACCAAGCTCATACACAAAGTAACGCCAGAGAGAGAAAGAAAGGGGGAAACACTTATTATAATCCCCGATAATTGTCAATAGCTCAATGTCAAGATAAAGATCTTATAGGTATTAACCACCTTCCCGTGATTAAGGAGTCATCGTTTTAAGAACCTTTCTTCTTTCACTCTGACCGGTCTACACGTTAAACCCCCCCCCCCCCCCTTCTCAAAATTTTTCCTTTGGCGTTCAATCGCCGGAAAGACCTGATTGACTCTCCTCTCTCCCCCTCGTTTCGGTCATTGCTTATCTCATTGGATGATGTGGCCACTGTATCCTGAGCTTCATTTTCACAAAGCTGTGTAGCAGTGAAAGGATGCTAAGAAACAGGGCCCAATTTCATGGCTCTGCTTACCGTCAAATTCTGCACTTACATGTACCATCACCATTCTGAAAGAAGGCCTAGTAACATGGAATACATGTATGCTGTGAAAGCTTGATTTACATATGTAGGCGCAAAATTCTCTGCTTCCCTAAGCACTGATTCTCTGCTTACGGTAAGCAGAGCCATGAAATTGGGCCCAGATTAGCAGGTCATGACTCAGCCCCAATTTCATAGAGCTGTTAAACCTTTTTCTGCTAAGCGGAAATAAGCGAGAAGCTGTTCAAACACTGTATATACATGTATCATTTGTGGTTTATCCAAAAAGAAACTAATTTTTGTCCTAATTTTTTTCATTTTTTTTTTTTTTTTTTTGGTTAAGCTTGTTTTAGGGTGACATACATGAAGATTTGTTTGTCTTTCAGTTTTGCTGTTTAATTAGCCTTCGAGGGTCGAAACACCAGTCAACTTACTATTTATTTTTTATATTTTTTATTATTTTTCTTGGGGGGGGGGAGGGGTGACATTATTTGGAAAATTAGTCATTATTTTATTTTCCATGTAATTTAGATTGTTCATCCAAAGGGATCATCTTCCTTTAATCCCTTTAATTTCCACCTCGATCCCCCCCCCCCCAACTCTTAAGTTGACGTTAACAAAAAACAAAAAAACCCGGAATGAATCAAAGACTTCAAATTATTCTCTTTTGCTGTGTATCTCTCTCTCTCTGTGTTTGTATCCCACCCCCTTAGTCTGTCCATGTTACCTCCTCCGCCCAAGCCACGCCCACCTCCAGTCCGACGCATCGCAAATACAGGGCTGAAGCCAGGTAAATGAACAACCAAGTGAATGGAGCCATGCAAAAAAATAAAATAAAAAAAAATCATCAACCAAAAATAATGCTTGCTGCTAAATATACTAACGATAATAAAATTAATGTTATACCAAGCATGAGAAATGTGTATTGTGAGCGAATGAAATGGTGACTTGCGTTACATTAGTCACATTATAGCTGTAATATGGGGGTAGTGTTTTTTTGTGGGTGTAACAATTACTGTTTCGGTTGTTGGAAACAGTTTTGGGTTACGACTGCGAAAATGCACCTCGTGGTATGCTGAACGATATTCTTTACTTGGTTTTGTTGAGATTTGAAATTATCTTTCTATGTTACCCTTGAAACCATTATGTGGTAAGCACTGTGAACTTTGTGCTATCCCAGAAAAACAAATTCACCCAAAAATGGGTAATCTGGTAGGATTCGAACCTACAACTCCTTAATTTTCAAGGCTCGATTTTGAGAATCTTCAAAACTGCAGAGCTCAAAATTTGTACTGGCCCAGAATATTGTTAACGAAACTTTTTAAATCAATGAAGTTGAGATTGCTTTAAAAGCGAGGTGAGAATTATCAAGTCGTGAAAATCGTTTCTTTGTTCGACGTGGCATGAGTTATCACGGAGTAGCCCATGTAGCATGCTATTCAATTGCCTTGTGTTTATTTATGTTCTATGTATTCTTGTTTTTAGTTTGCTTTTGTGGTCAGTGTGTTTTTTGTTGGGTTCTAATTACTACCTTGACGCCTTATTATAGTAAATGTTATTTGCCAAATAAAGAAAATGTAAAAAAAAACCACCTAAATATTTATGTAAGTTACGCTTGTACCGCTTAAGATCTGCCAAGTAAATTATGCTTTCATTAACGCTCTGTTTCTTTGTGAATTGCAACAAAAAGGGGGTTGCTAAATTTTGCTTAAAATTTGCTAATTTCTAAGTTACAATACAATTTGCCAACTTCGTCAAACTAGGAAGGTTGGATGCTGGGTCAAGAGTCATGTCAAGCTAGCGGTCTGTCATCGCTCGGCTCATAATGACACAGATGACAAATGGTGACGCAGATGACAACAAGTCTTATTCAGTGAACAGACATTTAAGTTGAAAGACATTGGGAAAGTTGGGTCAGGTTCAGGGAGATTTTATTCAAAGAAGCGATTGTGAAGTCGTTTGTGTCTTGGACAAATTGAAGTGACAAATGGTCGGAACAGGTGTACAATGACGCCTGATTTAAACGGACAGACAGTCAGATGGTATTCGACGTATGAGATGGTTTCCATTCCTAAGAATAGATTTGAAGATGATTCAGTTTTCAGTTAGAACAAAATTAGTGACAAATCGTGATCTCATTTCTGTCGTAGACCAGTGTAAGTTGTGTGTAAAGTTAGCATACAGTAACTTTGGTAAACATCAACGTCAATGAAAACGATTAAAGCAACTGCCTCTATAGTCTGAGGAATTCAAGTTTAAAGGAACATTACAGAATTGTTTTTTGCTAACAAAACAGTTGCTGGCAGTGTAAGCACTTTATGTAATCCACCATATACATAAACTGACAAACCTGTAGAAGTTTGAGATCGATCGGCCATCTAGGTCACGAGAGAATAGTGAAAAACCGATTACACATTTTGCATTGCATCGATGCCAAAATAAAAATGAATAAAACGCTCACTGAGCGATAAACTCCAAACGCGAAGTTAGATTATTTATTTCTCATCAAATTATGACATTTCAGACAGAAATATTTCAAGGGATGTTTTCTACTATCATCATCATTAGACCATGTAAGTTTTATGCAAATCTGTGATCTTCACGAATTTTGTTCCTTACCAATTCTGTAACGTTCCTTTAAGCGGTAACTTGTGACTGAGCAAGTCATTGTACAGCAGCCGTTGTTCAAATCTAGCTAGTAAACCATTAAGTCTACTTTGAGCAACCCTAGATATTTTGAAGTGTTATTGAAAACTATCATCGAAACCAAAATGCTTTTTTCTTTTTTGCTGCAGTCAGACATTAACTGTCCAACCTCTCTCTTTCTGTCTGTCGAGCCCAATCTGACAGCAATCTGTGACCATAAAGGAAATTAAATAAGACTTTTATCATTCAACCTGTTCATTCAATGACCTCAAGGATTAGCAGGTCATTACCCCCAGCCTGAGCCCCCTTCCTCCTCCCCTGGATACTCATAACCGATGGTGGGGTAAAGGGCAAAGTGACCCCATTTAATCGTTGACTATTTGGGGTTTAGGGTTTCTACCAGAAATGTGTCTAAAATGAGAGTTTATTTTAAAACATCCTTACGGAACAAGCGATAGCTATCAAATCAGCCCAAAATCAGCCTCTTCAGGCAATGCACGTTACACACTACATTCTGTGAGAAGAACTATATAGTGTTTCCTTTTCCAAAAAAAAATATAAATTTAAGGTTCGGTGTATGTGAATGTGTTTTTGTTTCCCCCTCCCAGCAAAAAGTAGATTTTTTTTTTTGGATGTTACTGTAGAGTGACGTTTTCTTTGATGTGACTTTTTGTCCGGTCAGAAAATTGCCTTATATTCGTGCTCGTATTTAATACAGTTCAAGAAAGTTGTTTGCCTGTGAGAAAGACATGCATGTAGAATTTGTACATTTTTATACCCCACCCCTTGCGGCCCCGCTCACCCCTCCCAAAGACCCCACCCAAAGACCCCACCCCAACTCGTATTAAGTTTTGATTTATCCTAAATGCTTGGTACGATTTCTACACGGATGTGTTTACCAGTTGAGACATGATGTCAGTAGATTGCAGCATGCTCACAAGCATGATAAGTTTCAACCAGTGTATTGCTGTTTTTTGGGGGAGGTCGTGCTTTCTGCTCTACCGGCCAGGCTTCGGATTGATGCTACCCAAGCCTACATCCATAAGGATTGTGAAAAGGGGTAACCCTGTTTTAGCCCTAGGGGTATGTGGCAACGGCTTCTTGAAACAAAATAGTTGTAGCCCACACCTTGAAGTACATAGTAGCCTTCAGGCCTTGTGTGTCTGTCGACTTGCATAAAAGAAAGAAAAAAAATATGTATATCATGTGACCAAACATGTCTGGATAATTCCAATCATGAGGCAAAGGGGAGTAAAATGGAAAAACCATATTTCACCTCCAGATAGGCAAAACGTTTGTATGGGTGTTAGCCATCTCGTACCTAGCCAATCAAAACCATATCTTGAATCATGTGAGATAGCAAGTGTCTTTTAGTAGTCGGGTAAATTCATGCTTTCTTAGTCGTGACAAAGCAAGTAAATTTACCAGATACAAATTGATCTCGCAAATGACTTGAATATTTTACACTTGTCACAGATTCTGCATTAAGCAACAAAATCAGTTTGTAGTGAACAAGTTTGAATGATAAACTGTACCGTACATAATGATCTCTGTGTTGTCTAAAACCATTAATTCATATTTTCTACAAAAATTGTTGACTCTTCTGAAAAAAAAATACATTTTATTGTGTTTTGATGCATTTTTCCCAAAGTTTGTAACTTTTGAGTGTTTTTTTTTGTTTGAGCATCGAAGGTACATGTTGACAGTAACTGCATGCAATCCATCCTGATTTCTGCACGAACCCCAAATGCTCTTCCAAAACTAAAACCCATGTCTGTCAAACCCGCATCGTTAAAACCCAAACATCTGACTATTCAATGCTTTCTTTAACATTAATGTCTTGTTCCCAAACTCTCTCTCCCCCCGTCTGAATTGAATGCATTTTTCCAATTCAGTAGTAAGATAAAGGCTGCTTACGAGGAATACATGCGTCTTCATAACGCCAAGGTAGTCACTGTTTTTCACCTTGTTCTATGAGACAATTCGGAGTCACAGCTATGGGTCAAATTTCATACAGCTGCTTAAGAGGAAAATACTGCTTGAAAAATGCCTGCTTAGCAATAATGGGCAGGATACCAGTCACAAATTATGTTTGAGCGTGACGTGGTATTTTGGCTGGTAACCGTATTTTGGTTAGCTTAATTTTGTTTTGCTTCATATCTTATTTTTGTGCTTAAGCAGCTCTATTAAATTGGGTCCACGATGCGGCTTAGGCTTCATGAGCCATTAAGTGCACACTGCTCCCAAAATGGCTGGTGGAACTGAAAGCCGTGGTCAAAAGCTGAGGTCTCTGTTTGGTTCTGCATCACAATGACTTGTGTAGTGTATGTGTTAGGCATGGCACTTGGATGTTATAATGTGAGCACATTTGTTGTCTTTTCTTGTCATTGGTGTCCTATACTATAGTATAGGATACCAATGATAGATTCGCACTCCTCTGTTTGGTTTTGTTTGTTTGCTCAAAGGTTTATTGCACCACTGTCCGGTAGAGGACTCCGTAGTATTTTACTCCTCATCTGTTTGAGTCAGTGTGCACAAATGCCCTGTTGGGGACACCGTAGCCTCTATGTCCTTTGAGGGAAGCATCTGCAATGTTCTAATGTCAATTTCAGGACACCGTAGTCTAAGCTATAGATATCTCATATGTACTGTACGTCAATTCCTTCTGCACTGTGAGAGGATTTAGAATCATAGAACCATGGGCTTATGGCAGTAGTTAGTTTCCTGACATACAAAACTAGTTCCCTACATCAGCCACCAACACTTTCAGGACTTTCACTCCCCCTCCCCCTCAGCTTTCCCTCTTTCTTTAATTTGAGCCACTTTCATATAAATACATCCGGAATAAACTGTTTATTATCAATCGAATATCAGTATTAGGACTAGTAGAATTTGAAACTTTGCATGGTGGAAGTAAGATATAGAAAAGTTTGCGGTAACACCATGTAATAACAATCTCTCAATGAGTTGGGGTGGTTCTGAAAAGAACCGTTGGATTAACTCGACGTTTCGATCAGTATGCTCTGATCGTCTTCTGGAGAATGCTGGACTCTGATGCTGTATGCTGCTTAAGTACTGGGCGGTGGATCAGCGGTGATGCATGAAGGCGGGAAATAGAGGCATGAAGGCGTGAGCACACACCCCCCACACACCACCCTAGGCTCCACAACAGGTTTCACCACGCATCATCGAGTTCACTTCCCGCCTCTATTTCCTGCCTTCATGCATCACCGCTGATCCACCGCCCAGTACTTAAGCAGCATACAGCATCAGAGTCCAGCATTCTCCAGAAGACGATCAGAGCATACTGATCGAAACGTCAAGTTAATCCAAAGTATTAGGACTGATAAGGCTCCAATCCCCATCAGCCAATGTTCATGGCATCTAACATGTCTAAGACTAAAAAAAAAACCTTTGAAGTAACGTTGTACAAGCTCAGCTCTTAAAATCCTCTTATAAACTTGGGTCTAGTATAGCTGTTTAAAGGCATTGGACACTATTGGTAATTACTCAAAATAATTATCAGCATGAAACCTTACTTGGTAGTGAGTAATGGGGAGAGGTTGATAGTATAAAACATTGTTAGAAACGGCTCCCTCTGAAGTGACATAGTTTTTGAGAAAGAAGTAATTTTCCACAAACTTGATTTCGAGATCTCAAGTTTAGAATTTGATGTCTCGAAATCAAGCATCTGAAAACGCACAACTACGTACGTGTGACAGGGGTGTTTTTTTCTTTCATAGTTATCTCGCAACTTCGACAACCAATCGAGCTCAAATGTTCACAGGTTTGTTATTTTATGCATCATATGTTGAGATACACCAAGTGAGAGGGCTAGTCTTTGACAATTACCAAAAGTGTCCTCTGTCTTTAACCTAAACCATTGCTGCCCCTTCCAAGTTTCCCTCATGAACAACAGTACACAATGTGTGCAAATCTGTGAACATTTATAATCAGACTCTTTCTAATGTTATGAACGCTCAATTTTTCACCTTTTTTTTGAGGGGGGTGGGGGGGGGGGAGGGTTCAAAGGGATGTTCGTGATTGAAATAGTTGAGAATCATCCTACATCCTTTCCACATGAAATTTCAATTTCCTGATATGATTGTAGAATTTCATAATTTGTTAGCATTGTGGAACGTCTGCCTAAGTTTCAAGGTTAATTAAAATTACTCTGTTTTTTCCCTGTGTTTCAACAGTCCAGTTCCCCCTTAGGAAATGTGTACTACTTTGAAAAAAATGTCTGTACCTCGGTTTATTTCATGTTCAGGAATTTCTTCTCTTAATATGAGATGGCCATTTTAAACAGCTACTTGAGTGGAGTGTTTTTAACGTAAATTCTATTTTAACTTGGTTTTAATGCCTCAGGTTGTTCACCATTTAAATGTAATTTATTTTGGCATATGTGTAAACTTCTGAATTTTTTGTAATTAGCGATTAAAAAATCAGGCCCCAACTTCAAGCTATTGACTGCGAGCGTCAAAATGACAACTGCTTTGACGTCATGTGTGGATGTTTGCTTTGTTTCCCTCCAGGCTGCAACAAAGCGACTAACACATTGGAGCTCCCAACTATGATGTAATATGAATGATTACAAAACAGCTTTTAAAAAAAAAAAATTTATACTAGATTTTCTTAATAATTGAAAACATTTTAAATGAAATCCAGCAAAGTTCACGACTTGACATTTTCGTTCAAGCAGGTCTTTAAATATTAGCCCTTTAGAGACCATAGCGGTCAAAATTGGCTTGTACTTCCCATATATCATGGTTCCTTGCTAAAACAAATCACTCCAATTGAAAGGCCTCTTTTCAATGTGCCCCATCCAAACCCATTTTCATGTCTTGCCGTATATTATGTGTGCAGTTTCAGGCAGAATGTAATTTATGCATTCCATGTGAAGATTTCATGACGTCCGATTATACATTGTCGTAAGTTGTCACTCCAGTTGGGGTCATTTTGGTTTGATATTTCATCCATCCTGTCCATACATCATCATGACCTTTTTCCATTTTTAGTGGAATTATTAACATTCAGTCATTTGCATCTATGGATTTACGATTACATTTATTTAGGAGAGTGCAGTTTGCATGGTTTGAGTTTACTTATTTAAGAGGCTGCAGGTGAAAAAAATTATATTAAATTATCTCATTTGAAGTTAGTTTAATATACGTTTAAGTGAGGGCATGGTAACACTACTTGTTTTGGTTATGGGACATTTTATTTAAACTGATGGATGTATACAAATGAAATTTGTTCAATTTATTTTGGAGAGGACAGATTTGAAAACATCGGTTCACATAAAGCATGAATCAAAACGCATGGTGTGTGCAATGCTATCTACATTGTATCATTGGAAATATAGAGATTCATCAATGGTTTTGAATGCATACAAAATTTTATTTTCATATCTATCATCTGTAGGGTGAAGCTAATAATATGTAAAAATGTAGACATGTTATTTATTTCATGCTGTTTTCTCCAAAGTGCAATGCCCATTGCCCTGGGGAGTCAAAGTCATTGATAACCAAGACTGGACTGTTCCACATATCCAAGAGGGGAAGCAGATCCCAGAGGGGCTAAAATATTTTTACTCATATACTTACTTAATGCACAAAATTGTACAGGCATGTCCAGATGTGACCCTCAGCAAATCGTGTTGGACTGCATCAATAGAAACCATCGATCTTTCTTTTTTTCTTCTGATGGCTATACTCATGGCATGGTTGGCTTGTGTGGTAAAGCGCTCGCCTCTCACCAAGGTGACCCCGGTTCGATTCCCGGCCAGGGCCATATGTGAGTTGAGTTGTGCGTTGGTTCTCTGCTGTGCCACGAGGGTTTTCCAGACCATCCAGTTTTCCTCCCTTGGGAAAAATCGAACACTTCCCATTTTGGCTGTGCTCCGTGGTCATGATGTGGCTGGCAGCCAAAGACGCCCTTGCATGCCTGCTTCCCAAACACTTATTATCAAGCCAATGAAAAGGTCCCTCTGCAAATAATGATGACTCTTAGTTTTCGTTTTACCCTTCCACCAATGTTTGTCCTCGATGCAATTTTATTATCTATTGAACAATTGCGGAACCCGCTGTTAAAATATAAGATTCGCACTGCCTCTAGCTATGTACCAGGAATACTCAGTGGTCTAGTTGGTAAGACACTATTCTAGAGTTGCAAAGGTTGAGGGTTTGAATCTCACCCTGGTAATACGCCTGTGATTGCTTTCACAGAGCTCGGGAAAGTGCAGTGCTAACAAACATCGGTGTACGGCCAAAACCGTAATTAATATGACGACTCTCTCCTTCTAGATTATTTTGCCGGCATTATATTATTGATCAAACTTAATCTACCTTTATCAATTCTTGGTGTGTGAACTAACATTGATTCCAGCTTGCTTGCTTGCCGTTTGTCTTCAAACTAACAATTTTTAAATGGAGGTCGATTATCTGGTGTTCCATCTTCATAGATTAATTTGTAAAACTTGAGTTGTTTGTTAGTTTGACTTTGACTTCATTTTTCTTGCATTTTACAATAATGAAAAAGTACACATTTTAAATTGACAGTGAAATAATGTATGCGAAATGGGGATGAATAAATCACATGATGGGATCAGCTAAATTTTACTTAAACTTTTGAACATTTGAACTTATATAAGATAACTTGACTCATGTTATAAGCAAGTAGCTAATCTTCATTTTTTTTTCCTGATGTAGAGATGTGACTCGCCAGAGAAACTTTCCAATATGACATCTCGTCACAACAGCCCCCTTAAGGTGGGCCTCTCCCCAACATCACCGGAACCTCCGACCGATCTTGCCAATCACATCCAGTACATGGAGACGTCCCCACCCGGAGGCAGACGTCGCCCTCGAAGTGTCGAGGCGCCATCCTCGAGTCAACTTTCGCCGACTAGAAGACGTCCTCAGAGTGCAGAAGGTCCTTCGTCTGATCGAGGTTCCCCAGATGGTCGAGGCTCTCCAGAGTCTGGTAGAACCAGCAAAAGGTCCCAGAAAAGCAAGAGTAAGATTCCCTCGAGTCCGACCAGGGGCGACAATATGATTATAGAACCAGCAGCGCCCCAGAATCCTGGGAGGTACATGTATGATGAACCGAGTGAAATATCAAAGAATGCTGAAGCTTCTGTGATCGGCAAGGGAAAGCCTCCAACAGGTGGCTCTCAGAGTAAGAAGCTTACTGGATCCAAGAAGAGCCAGTCTAAGCTGGCACGGCCATCCTCCTACAAGTCCAAAGGGTCAGGTTCTCAGGACAGCCTTCAGTCAGATGGCTCCCTGACAGATGACGGGAGGCAGCCGACAGAAGAACGGAGAGGTGGGCCACTGAAGCGCCCACTGGTGTACTCACAGCAGCCCAAAAGCGCGATGAGTTCGCCTAAACCACCAACAGGCCGGCAAGAGATTCAACAGAAGAACATGAACGGCAGCTCAGATGGACTCTCCAAACCAAAGGAGATCCGAATGATGGCGGTCAGGCAGCAATCGGGGAAGAGTTTATTGCAGAAAGGGACTCAGAATCAGGATACCTCTTCGCAAGACGATCAAAGAGATAATGGAAGCCTGTCGACAAAGTTGCCATCGCTCCTCCGGATGTCCAAGACGCCCCAAACGAAACAGCAGGAGATCCCGACCAATCACAGAGGTCTGACCAACAGACCACCTCAGCTCATCGACGCCAATTCCAACCCAGTCCCACAGCAGAATGGCGTCTCACACAAGACATCAACCAGGACGGCAGTAGAAGAGCAGTCCGATTCCCAACTGAAGTCGATGCCTGTCCAAATTCCTTGCGGGATAAAGCAGCTCCCGGTTTCAGCCAACTCTTGTTTGTCGCAATCGCCCGAGCGGGCGAGCTCCGGGGAGGATGAGAAACCTTCCCCGCCGCCATCTCCAAGGTCCAGGGGGCAACAGAGCAGTAAGATCGCCCTTCCAGTCAGGGGTAGGGGATCGAGTAGGCTTCCCAGGGGTAAAGGGATTCCTACCAGGAGAACCAACAACTCTTAAAAAGGTCAGAGGTCAAATAAAGGTAATAAGGTTATAAAAGTTAACAATGTCCGGAGATCATACATGCATGATCATCAAACAGTAACAGCGACATAGACCCCTTGTGAAACGCTACAGGGCTCTGAGGCACAAAGAGCAGCTATCGTCCAATGATTTGGCTCCTTTGGCTTCAGTAAGGCTTCGGTTAGTGCGCTTTTTGGCGTCAGTGAGTTTTTTAAATTATTATTGCGTTTGACATCATATGCAAGGGGTCTATTAATTTCTTTGATTTGAACAATGATTCATCTTTTTTTTTTTTTTTTTAATTCTCAGAAAACATCGATGGATAAAAGAATAAGAATATTGTTACTGTGTTACCAAAACTATTCAAACTTTGCCAAACTCTATAAATCTCTTTGCTGTGTATGAACCTTGTAAACAGTTCTAAACCAAGGTGGTGTGATTGAAAATATCAGAACTTGTTGCAATGACTACGTGTACATTCCATCTCTACAGAATTTAACCGCATTCCAGTTTTGGAACTACAAAAAATTGGAGGGAAACATCACCCTAAAATTTGTGTTTTAAGCCCACCACTTGTTGTTCTTCCAGCTTATGTTTTTTACATTGAGGATTATTTCCTAATTTGAAGAGAAAAAATGGCAGAAATCTGCATTATGGTTGGATGGCAAGGTGCATCATTGTTGGGGGAAACTGGCACAAGTTTATTTGTTTGTTTGTTTGTTTCCATAATAAAAAGAAATTAATTTTCGGAATTTGCACAAATCTATAAACTACTTGTGTTTTGACAGTTGTTGATGAAACAACATTCTCGAACTTTGCTGACTGTTTGCAAATAGCAAAAAAAAACGATTTGCCCTCTTTGTGGACTTTCTGTATAAATTATGGAACATGTTTTATGGACAAATTATTTGCTCTAAAGGTCTTAGGTATTTTCTGAGAGGAATGGGGTGGTGATTTTTGTTCATCATCAGACGATGAAAATGTGAATTATAGTTGGGCTGGTCCCGAATACTATTTGAGCGGTAACTGGACCCAGCAAGGTCTGATTTCAAGGCTCGGCTTACCGTTGAATTCTGTGCTTATGATCGCCATTCACCGCTTACTGCGCAAGTGCCAAAATTGTGCGCAAACTGTATAAGCGAACAAGCGAAAACTCCATGCTGATTCGTAAAAAGTTCGCTTGACGTGAGCGCGAAATTCCTTGCTTCCGCAAGTGCGCATTCTTTGGTTACGGTAAGCAGAGCCATGAAATGGGGCCAATGGGAGATTCCTCATATCATGAGACATGTATTATTAATGTTTGGACATAAGTGATGAAGAAGAAAAAACTTGATACATTTGATGAATTTGGAATATCTCTCCGTCATTTTAAAATCATGTGACTAAAATGTTAGATTTCAGAATCCATTTGAGTGTGTATCAAACTGGTTCTCCATGTTTTGCTAAAACACAAGTCTAATGAGGCTCTTGTCAGGTTCTGTAAATCAAGGGTGATTCTATTCACTGTAAAATTTTGAATAGAAGTTCAGGAACCAGACGATCCTAGATATTTGGGTTGAGGTTCTTTGTAAAGGTCACTTTTTCAAAGCAGCTATTTTGTAAATATATGAAAATGTACAACGAAACATAATGGTAAACAAAACCATATTGCTGCTGGGTGTGTTTGTAAAGTTGTAAAATTATGTAAATTTTATGTTGAAAAATGCTCTATTGACTAGAAAAAACTTACACAAATATCTACTTATTAATGTAATAACTAAATTATTATCAAACCTATGATGAGAATTTGTAAACGCAGAGTCATACATCACAGATGAATAACTTATTTTTCTGTGGGAATGAGACATTGATATTTCTGAAGTAGGTTTGGAAAATATTTGATACATCCCAGGGAAATAACATCTACTGTTATTCGAACAAACAAATATCAGGAAAGGCAAACCATTGGTTATTCTAAAACAGAAACATAAGGTTGGGTATCGCTTAAAATGAGCACTGAGGGCTGACTTCCACAATGGCGCAAACATGATTTATCTTGGGGGGGGGGGATGGAGGTGAAATTGGGATCAGTAAACCTTACACTACTAATCAGAGAGAGATTAGGATTTTTGGTTTGTTTGATCAAGTCAAAAAGCACAACAGCACGATCTGACAAGTTTACCAGCGGTATAAGTTTGCCTTGAACAAATATTTTATAAAAATGTGGACGGTCGTGTTAACGAATCTTCTCCCATAACACTAATGGGATTTGTGTGAAGGTAAAAGTGTGTGAGGATATACAATTATCTTGCCAAGAAAAAGTGAATATAATATTTCTAAATAACTACAAAGTTAGGGATACATTGTGGGTTTATTATAAGAGTGCATTCATTTCTATTCATTTTCTATTAACAACCAAAAACCGATTGCTTACTTTTTCTAGAGAGAAAGAAGAAACCTGCCAAATAATGTTGACTGATTTGTCAGTGATTTTATGCTCATTGTAGTGTGTTTATTTTGAGTTAATCTAAACTAAACAAAAAATGAATGAAATGTTTAGGAGGGGTGAAAAGTTGGGGATAAGGATGTTTTGAGTGGCAGTTTTTCAGATAACAACAATGACCCACTTGAATTAATTAAATAAAACTGAACACCAGGGGGTAAAAAAAAGCTTAACAAATCTCAGGATTTAATAGAAAGCATTAATTGAGATCTTTATGATTGAAATGAGTGTACTGTTTAAGTAAACGATAGTGTACCATCTTAATTAAAGTAATTTAATTATCCATTGAATATAAGTGGACGTCCAGTTTTCAACATTTTTAGTCATGCAAAGAGTGTGACATGGGAGGGTTGGGGTGTTTGAGACCAAGTATGACTGTAAAGGTCATCCATTTTGGAACAACAATGGTGATGACAGGCATGATATTTAGTCATTTGACATGTTTGAATAATGTGGATATATTTTAATCGAGTACAAGGGCTAATGTACATACATATACCCGTGATGTAGGCTTCAACTTCAGGCTATATAATTGCAATCTTTTCAAAATTGTCCAAAAACAAAAAGGAAGAATATCATGCCTGTGTTAGTGAGGGAGACGTTTAGGAGAGGAGTGGTCCTCAAAAGTATTTCTCTCTGTATGACTTAGAAAATGTTGAAAGCTTTGGATGGTCCCAAAACCTTTAAATGTATCTTCACAGTTATTTATACTGACCTGAACTGTAAGCTTGGATGAAAAGGTGGTCAGTGATTACTGTTTTTTGCACACCATCCTGTGAAGCTGGCCGGTCATGTTTTCATTTTGTGTGTGAAGATAAGGACATGTACTTAAAGCTGCACTGCGAGTACATACATTGTTTTGATTCATGTGTACATGTACATTGATGAAAGAAAAACCAAACGGACTTAAAACCATGGGGTACTTTTGGTACAAACTTACCAGGTAAATCCATTGTTCTGGGTTATGTGCGCGTGCTTTGGGAAATTTACCTGGTATGTCTGCTGCCACCTACATGTAGCATTTCAAAAAAGTCTCCGACTGGGCAATGTGTACACGCACACGCACACAGACGGCATGTTGTAGGTCAGATATTTGAACAGTGACATCATATTCAATACGGTCTATACACACAACTCTCTAAGTTTGAATGCTATGCAGTAACAGTCTTCAAATTCGCCCATACTTTGTCAGTGCCAAAATATAAGCCAAGAAATAAGCCTGTGTAATTTTCAGATCGTTTCACTGTACAGATTTGTCGAACAAAGTAAACCAATGTACTAAGTAAGTAATTGAAAAGTAGGGTTTGAAGCTCAGAGATACTAGTAAGGGTTTGCGGTGACGCTGTGTACATCAAATAATGATTTTCTGGAGGTGTTTGTGGCAGAATTTAGCCCTGTAAAACACACAATTCTATGGGCCGTGAGTGCAGCATTCTGCGTTAAGCGAAACCATGATAATGGGCTTCAGTCTGAGCGTTTCAAATGTACTCTGTTTATCTTTAAGAGAAGACAGACCTGTGTTACTCCTGGTTTTTAACAGAACGTGAATTTATACTCTAGTCAAAAGACCAATATGGACTTGCTATGTATGTACACGCGTCTCTGTAGCCTTACATATGCACTTGGATTTTAAGTTTTTACTGGAGCATTTTAAGGGCACCAAGGCAATGGTCAGGGGGTACAGAGGCAATTGCCTTCTTTGCGACTGTGAAGTACCAGGCCTGAAATACATTTACCATATTTCTTGAACCTAATAGTTTAATGAACACTTTAGTGGGTCGAAGAAAATGTTACTACAACCATAAATGTGCACTGTGCAATGTCATTGTAGATTATCATGTATCGTACAAGCTGTGGTAATAATTAAAGCTTTGTGACCGTATGAGCTGCTGATTTATTTTATTTTGGGATGTTTTAAGGTCGCCGGCTGTATACTTGTACTTCAAAAAGCAAAAGACAAGAGTTGGCCCTACCCTGGCTGTACTTTTGTGTGCCTTGCGTTTTTCGACCTTTTCTTCACACATTTACTTTGAAAAAGTGTAAGGCTAACTGCCTAGAATTTTTGAACATTTTCATGCAACAGCCTTGCATTTTCCCACTATTTCTTCCGAAATTTGCTTTAAAAAAATGTAAGGCAAAAATTAGATTTTTACACAAGGCTATTTATAGCCTTGGGGTACACTTTTTCAGTCAAAATTCGACAAGTTCACAAGGCTATATATGTAAGCCTTGTATACTTTTTCAGTCAAAATTTGACAAGTTCACAAGGCTATAGCCTTGTACACTTTTCCAGTCCAAATTCACAAGGCTATAGCCTTGTACACTTTTTCAGTCAAAATTTGACAAGTTCACAAGGCTATAGCCTTGTACACTTTTTCAGTCAAAATTTGACAAGTTCACAAGGCTATAGCCTTGTACACTTTTTCAGTTAAAATTTGACAAGTTCACAAGGCTATAGCCTTGTACACTTTTTCAGTCAAAATTTGACAAGTTCACAAGGCTATATAGCCTTGTAAACTTTTTCAGTCAAAATTCGGCTATTATAGCCTTGTACACTTTTTCAGTCCAAATTTGACAAGTTCACAAGGCTATAGCCTTGTACACTTTTTCAGTCAAAATTTGACAAGTTCACAAGGCTATAGCCTTGTACACTTTTTCAGTCCATAGCCTTGTACACTTTTTTAGTCCAAATTTGACAAGTTCACAAGGCTTTAGCCTTGTACACTTTTTCAGTCAAAATTTGACAAGTTCACAAGGCTATAGCCTTGTACACTTTTTCAGTCAAAATTTGACAAGTTCACAAGGCTATAGCCTTGTAAACTTTTTCAGTCAAAATTCGGCTATTATAGCCTTGTACACTTTTTCAGTCCAAATTTGACAAGTTCACAAGGCTATAGCCTTGTACACTTTTTTCGTCCAAATTCGACAAGTTCACAAGGCTATAGCCTTGTAAACTTTTTCAGTCAAAATTTGACAAGTTCACAAGGCTATAGCCTTGTAAACTTTTTCAGTCAAAATTCGGCTATTATAGCCTTGTACACTTTTTCAGTCCAAATTTGACAAGTTCACAAGGCTATTATAGCCTTGTACACTTTTTTAGTCCAAATTCGACAAGTTCACAAGGCTATAGCCTTGTACACTTTTTCAGTCAAAATTTGACAAGTTCACAAGGCTATAGCCTTGTAAACTTTTTCAGTCAAAATTCGGCTATTATAGCCTTGTACACTTTTTCAGTCAAAACTTGACAAGTTCACAAGGCTATAGCCTTGTACACTTTTCAGTCAAAATTTGAAAAGTTCACAAGGCTATAGCCTTGTACACTTTTTCAGTCAAAATTTGACAAGTTCACAAGGCTATAGCCTTGTACACTTTTTCAGTCCATAGCCTTGTACACTTTTTTAGTCCAAATTCGACAAGTTCACAAGGCTAAAGCCTTGTACACTTTTTCAGTAGAAATTTGACAAGTTCACAAGGCTATAGCCTTGTACACTTTTTCAGTCCAAATTCGACAAGTTCACAAGGCTAAAGCCTTGTACACTTTTTCAGTAAAAATTTGAAAAGTTCACAAGGCTATAGCCTTGTAAACTTTTTCAGTCAAAATTCGGCTATTATAGCCTTGTACACTTTTTCAGTCAAAACTTGACAAGTTCACAAGGCTATAGCCTTGTACACTTTTTCAGTCAAAATTTGAAAAGTTCACAAGGCTATAGCCTTGTAAACTTTTTCAGTCAAAATTCGGCTATTATAGCCTTGTACACTTTTTCAGTCAAAATTTGAAAAGTTCACAAGGCTATAGCCTTGTACACTTTTTCAGTCAAAATTTGACAAGTTCACAAGGCTATAGCCTTGTACACTTTTTCAGTCCATAGCCTTGTACACTTTTTTAGTCCAAATTCGACAAGTTCACAAGGCTAAAGCCTTGTACACTTTTTCAGTAAAAATTTGAAAAGTTCACAAGGCTATAGCCTTGTAAACTTTTTTAGTCCAAATTCGACAAGTTCACAAGGCTAAAGCCTTGTACACTTTTTCAGTCCAAATTCGACAAGTTCACAAGGCTAAAGCCTTGTACACTTTTTCAGTAAAAATTTGAAAAGTTCACAAGGCTATAGCCTTGTAAACTTTTTCAGTCAAAATTCGGCTATTATAGCCTTGTACACTTTTTCAGTCAAAACTTGACAAGTTCACAAGGCTATAGCCTTGTACACTTTTCAGTCAAAATTTGAAAAGTTCACAAGGCTATAGCCTTGTACACTTTTTCAGTCAAAATTTGACAAGTTCACAAGGCTATAGCCTTGTACACTTTTTCAGTCCATAGCCTTGTACACTTTTTTAGTCCAAATTCGACAAGTTCACAAGGCTAAAGCCTTGTACACTTTTTCAGTCAAAATTTGACAAGTTCACAAGGCTATAGCCTTGTACACTTTTTTAGTCCAAATTCGACAAGTTCACAAGGCTAAAGCCTTGTACACTTTTTCAGTCAAAATTTGACAAGTTCACAAGGCTATAGCCTTGTAGACTTTTTCAGTCCAAATTTGAAAAGTTCACAAGGCTATAGTCTTGTACACTTTTCAGTAAAAATTTTATAGCCTTGTAAACTTTTTCAGTAAAAATTCGGCTATTATAGCCTTGTACACTTTTTCAGTCAAAACTTGACAGGTTCACAAGGCTATAGCCTTGTACACTTTTTTAGTCCAAATTTGAAAAGTTCACAAGGCCTTGTACAATTTTTTCAGTCAAAGTTTGACAAGTTCACAAGGCTATAGCCTTGTACACTTTTTTAGTCCAAATTCGACAAGTTCACAAGGCTATAGCCTTGTAAACTTTTTCAGTCAAAATTTGACAAGTTCACAAGGCTATAGCCTTGTACACTTTTTTAGTCAAAATTTGACAAGTTCACAAGGCTATAGCCTTGTACACTTTTCAGTAAAAATTTGACAAGTTCACAAGGCTATAGCCTTGTACACTTTTTCAGTCAAAATTTGACAAGTTCACAAGGCTTATAATAGCCTTGTACACTTTTTCAGTCCAAATTTGAAAAGTTCACAAGGCTATGGCCTTGTACACTTTTCAGTAAAAATTTGACAAGTTCACAAGGCTATAGCCTTGTACACTTTTTCAGTCAAAATTTTAAAAGTTCATAAGGCCTTGTACACTTTTGCAGTCAAAATTCGACAAGTTCACAAGCCTTGTACACTTTTTCAGTCAAAATTCGACAAGTTCACATGGCTATAGCCTTGTACACTTTTTCAGTCAAAATCCGACAAGTTCACAATGCTATAGGATTGTAAACTTTTTCAGTCAAAATTTGACAAATTCACAAGGCTGTACACTCTTTCAGCAAAAATTTGACATTACATGTACACAAGGCCTTGTCACTTTTTCAGCCACCTTTTCAAACAAAGTTTTACATTACACAAACCTAAAATGCACAGGAGTTGCTGTGGCTTCAAACCACTTTTAAAAACCATTTACAACAAAGCATTGCTCTTGATACATTTTGGTATTGAATAATTGCACATTTTAGTTATTGATTGAAAATTGTCTCATTATCTTAAGTAGTTTGACCTTTCAAGTAGCTCGAAAAGATAACACCTAGAAATTAAAGAAATTACCACGTACCCAAGTCTTCCCAACACCACACATAAAACCACAAAAAACAGAATCACAAGCATAAACTATTAATTCTATTGTGACATTAAGTACTGTGGATTCGATGTTGCAACATGATACACTGGTGGGATTCGAACCCACGGCACCACCTTGTATACCACTAAACCAATGCTTCTGAGCACAACAGATGATCAGTTTGAACTCTGAAATAGACAATTATATTGCCGAATAAAACTGAACAAGAACGGGCGGGAACGAAGCTTATTTTTTGATTGGCTACCGACTTCTACAACAATTTTACCAGTACCTAACCCACCCACAATACCCACAATCTTTAGTCAATATATAGCCTGGTTCATACCTGTGAATGCAAATGCCATGCATATTTTGATGTCACAAATTGGAAGTGCCCTGTGACCAACTCCTGCGAAACATTCGCTGCAAAAACAGCCCTTTGACGACAAATCAGATCGCATTCCCACTTGCAGCAAGTATGAACCAGGCGCAATTTTGGACCAGGTTTCAGCAATTCCTGAAAACAATGACCCTAAAATGTTGGTATCTGTGAGTGGCTGATACTAAAGCCCGGTTCATACTTCCTGCGAATGCGAAACGAATTTTCACATAACAAGTTTGCAACAAATAATTCGCAAGAGTTGCCCACAGCTCAACTACTGCAAACCAAATTAAAATTAACTAATTTTAAACTACGTTCAATAAAACTACCAGAAAGCAACTGATAACTTGAACAATGTACCTAAATTAAACTGCAATACATGTAGCTAAATTGAAACTACAGGCCACTCGGGTGGGATTCAAACCCTAAACCCAAGAACCAGAGTTCCTGCACTCGGATTGTATACTTATATACAGATTGTATCCTTACATATACATGTATAATTGTTGAACAAAATTGAACCTATTGGCTACTTGGGTTTGGACTCGAACCAAATACACAAAAAGCAGAGACCCATTGTTCATGTACACAGATTGTATTTGTATAATTGTAACTAAATTGAAACTAGTGGCTACTCAGGTGAGCTTCAAACCATAGACCAAAGAACCTGCATTCTAGAGCATGTACACAGAATGTATCCTTATAAAATTGAAATTATTGGCTACTTGAGGTGGGATTTGAACCCAACACTCAGAATTCTGAGAGCCCGCATTCAAGAACATGTACTCAGATAGTATCCTTATAAATGTTAACATGTAACTAAATTGGTTCTACTCGCTTCTCGGAAGGGATTTGATATCAAGACCCAAGAACCTGTGATCACACAATCAAGAACATGTACACAGAATGTATCCTTATCAAATTGAAATTACTGGCTACTTGGGGTGGGATTCGAAACCCAACATTCAAAAACCTGAAACCCCACATTCAAGAACATGTACACAGATAGTATCCTTATAAATGTAAACTTGTAACTAAATTGATTCTACTCGCTTCTCGGAAGGGATTTGAACCCAAGACCCAAGAACCTCTGATTGAAAGTACTGGCTGCTCAGTTGGGATTTAAACCCAACCCCCAAGAACCAGAGACCCAGCATCTAAGTACACTGATATTATACATTTGTAACTAAATTGATTATACTGGCTACTCAGGTGGGGTTCGAACCCATGACCCCACCTTGTAGACTCCTACACCGATGGCAGAGAACTGATGATTAGAGGTAGGTTTGAATTCTACAATCGACAATTACATCATTTATAAAAAAGCCTGGGGCCGATTTCACAAAGATCTAAGATTGATCGCAACTGCAAATCAATCGTAGTTGCTAAGTTAAGTGTGATGTCACAAATACAAATCACTATGGTGATACTGAAAATTTGTCTTGCTATATATTGTATTGCTTTGTGAAATCGGCCCCTACGATTAGCTACTGATTTCTACCACAACTTTAGCATGCAGCTAAAGTCTAGGACTGTATGATGCCATGAAATTTTCATGAACATCACGCAAGCCAAAATCTGAACAGAGTTATTTCATGTCTATGGTCGATCACAAAAAACATGAACATTGTCTGTGACTCTATTTTTTTTCAGCTGCACCAATTCGACTGCCACTTCTTGTCATACAATAAATTATTGGCAATTATAAAACAATGTCATCATACTTTTTAAAACCTTTCGGGCAAAGTTTAAATACTACAGAAAAAACACTGAACATACGACGCGCAATTTTGGAAAGGTAGAAACGGAATCTCTCCGGCATATTTACAGTTTTTGGCAAAGTGGCTTTTTCTTCTTGTTCCCGACGACAGCTGGTTACGTCTGGTCCATTAGTTTATGGCTGTCTTCATAGCGACCTTGCACTAAGGTATGCAGTAATGAACCAATCTAAAGCAAAATAATAATAAAAAAATTAATAACATTAGATGTTTGTGTTACTTATTGTTGTTTCAATGCAAAAACATTGTATCTTGATTTTGAAATTACAGTGTATCTGGCAAGAGGAAGGCTGAACAAGTTGGTTAAATGCAAGTTCGTTCCAGGGCTTACAGCCACTGTTACGGCCTCTCTTAGGCTGCATGAAAAAAACTGTTAAAATGAAAAAAACTCAATGGAGCTATATGTAGGAAATAAAAATCCTCTTGAAAGTAGTCTACATTATAGGATGGAGGGAAAAAGCACCAGGCAAGGAGTTCCAAAGAGATGACAAAGAAAAAAGCTGTATGAATGGCTTTTTTTTTCAATTCAATTCAATTCAAAAAACTTACAAACAGTAGACCAGCTCAATATAAAAATATTGAGAGAATAATCCGGTGGGTTTTATTAGAAGCGTATGGGTGAGATGAAGCAGAAAGCCTGGTTTCACGCTCAAACACCCTGATAAGAAAAACAATAATTTTCCACGCTTAGCACATGTTTGTGCTAACAAGCTCAAGCAGAGAATATTGCAGAAAAGGTTTCTGCTTCAGTGACAGATGGTACCATTTAATATTTTGACTGCTAAGCAGAATTTGATGTGCTTTTGGTTTCCATACGCGCATGTGCTGCACTCTGCCAAGGCAGCGTATCCATGGCAGCGTATCCATGGCAGCGTATCCATGGCAGCGTATCCATGGCAGCGTATCCATGGCAGCGTGCAGCGTTGGATTGGTCTACACAGCTTGGCAGCGACACCACCATGCTTACCTCTTCTGGATCTTTAAGGGCGTCTCCAAGCATCTTCTCGATATTTCTCATGATGCAGACTTTCTGCTGAGCCGACAGCGGATACGATATCGTTTTTGAGATAGGTGTGGTCTGAAAAGACAGGGATGTAAAATCAGTACTAGTCAAAAAAGTTTTGTGAAAATAGTATTAGCCATTACAAACTGCTTACTTAACTGAACGGTACGTATAAATGCAAAAGTAGTTACTGGTCTGATGTTTTGACCCTAGTGGAGTGTAGGCCTACAGGTCACAGTACCAGTTGCTTTTAAGGATCCCTTGGTTTAAGTACAACATATATTTGAAATTAAAACCCCTACAGTTATAGATTCAAAGGAGTTTCTGGGAAGATCAAAGAGCAGGATCTCTTTAGATTTGATGAAATACAACTTATGTTTTCACCACGAAGACATGAAAAGTCTGATTTCCATTAAAACTCTGAAATTTCTCATCCCTGCTACGAAGTCTAAACTTGTTTTCTTTGTGCAAGTCGCCCAATAAAAACAGTGTGAAATTATCAGTGCTAAGTGTGTTCTTACCTTGTACCAAAATGTGACTGAAATTGTTTCTCCGCCATCGATAGAGGATTCAATGTAGTGCCACCTAATTTTGAGAACAATAAAAAAACTTTCAGGAACAACAGGGAACATGTGCTTCTTCTTTTTTAAACTTGAGTTTTGACTCATCTCTCTTGGTGTGTCAAGGGCGAGCGGTCAAGAGCACTGGACTTAAGCTCTGGTGATTCTGATCAGCAGAGCCTGGGATGCTAAGTCCTGAGCCCATCTTCATAGAGCTGCCTAATTTTACAAAAGTAGCTCAGCACACAAAATTTTGCTTACCAGAATAAGGTTACCAGTCAAATTACCATCTTACATAGTACACGTGCTCTATCTGTGGTTTGTATCCTGCTCCATTTTGCTAAGCAGTAAATGTTCAACAGCTCTATGAAATTAGGCCCATGGTTTGACACTTGTGCCTAGATGAATTGTTTACAATTTTTGACAAAATAGCTCAAAAGTTTGGGTAATTTAGACACTTCCCGCAGACAAAATGTCTTCAGTAGTCTGTTCTGTATCCTTTGAAACCATCAAATCACCAAACAAGTTTTGACCCAAAAACTTAAAAATTTGCTCTCAGTGTTTCTGGCACGGTCTGAGGCCAGTCTACCAAAAAGCTAGTAAATTCTTCTACTCACCAATACATTGGAATATAGATAACGTCGCCGGGTCCAACGACCGTCTGGAGACCCTTCGCATTCCGGAACTTTGGAAACTTTTCATAGTCAGGGTTCTCAAAGTCGACCTGTTACAGAGCATAGGAAAGTATAAGAGAAGGCTGGGAACCATGTGGAAATTCTTGCTAGTTTAGCTACAAAATGCTTGGGCCAGGTGACAATAAACATACCCTCCCTGTTCCCCCGCTCCCCCACTCAATGTCGTTGACCCCCCTGTTTCAGCTAGAACTAAGCACAGTCATTGGCACTTTCAATAAATTTAACCCTTGTCCAGTGCTTAAACTGCAGGACTTGCAGTTACAAGGTTGTGGGTTCGAATCCCACCGTGCTAAACGCTGATTTCACAATGACTAGAACAGGTATTGTTGTATAGTTACTGAATCACAATTTCTTGATTTGAGCAATTCATATCACAGATGTTAAACCAATGTTTGTATGAGAGAGACATGGCTGTTGCCAGCTTGGCGTTCATATCCCATTGTGGGAGTTTGCCGAGATCTCGAAGGAAAGACTAACTTAAAAAAATAACAAACAAACAAACAAACAATTCAGGTAGGTCTGTATAAAAACAAAATAATAAATGCTGACAACGTTTTTACCTGGCTCTGTCTATCACATGGGTGGTTGACCGGGAATGGGTATAGGCTTCCAAACTGACTGGGTGGGAACATGATGACCCTCTTGTGACCTTGTACCTGAGCAAACAGGTTCTCCTGCTCATCATAGTGGGCTGGCGTCACGTTACCTAAACACAAAAAGGAAATCAAAATGCGATAAGGCAAGACATCTTTGGAGTTTGGCTCTATCCATGAACATCAATCGATCTCCTGATGATGATCAGGGCACGCTACAATCCCGGCCAAAATGCTTGGGCCACCCATTCGCAACGTGGCTATAAACAGCACCACTCACAACTTCATGTACACCGCCTTCTGGAAAACACCTACACCAAAGCTACACCAAAACTACACCAAAACTACACCAAAGCTACACCAAAACTACACCAAAGCTACACCAAAGCTACACCAAAACTACACCAAAACTACACCAAAACTACACCAAAACTACACCAAAGCTACACCAAAACTACACCAAAACTACACCAAAACTACACCAAAACTACACCAAAACTACACCAAAACTACACCAAAACTACACCAAATGCCCACCATTCCTGTGCTTCAATAGACCGATCAAGTAGGCTCCGCCCACGACGCACGTGTGAGCAAGAACACGTGGGGCTCTCCAATGCCTTTCTGCACAACTCGCCAAGATATGCGCACGCAGGTCGGACCTTATTTGTCGGACCTTCGTTGCATTGTGATTGGTCAATACGCGATGGGGCTGAGCTTAGTGGATCAGTCTATTGGGTTAGGGCTGGGTCAACCTAGAAAGCTGATCGAGCACACTACTGGGTTACAGGAAATAAAGTTTCACAGACTCTTCTATTAGTCAAATAGGGGTGTTTGAATAATATTCTGACACACAGTTCCATACCTGCCATTGAGGCCAGCAGGAGGTTTGACGTCAGTGGGCCCCAGTTGTACTTCCTCTGTTGAGCAGTGACCCATGACCAATTAAAATGAACAAAGTCCTGAACTAAAGCTGGTCCAACGGTGTTGTTCAGCGCTTGCTGTAGATATAATCTGATAAAGGATCAAAATGAACATTGGAAGTAAACTTCTGAAAAGATCTGAAAGAACATTTCTGATAACACACTATAATCTGAGCATGAGACGTGTCATCACTGAGCGGTTGAAGACACTGGTCACCTTTAAGTAATTGTCAAAGACCAGTCTCCTCACTTGGTGGACCCCAACTTTTGCATAAATTAGCACAACTTTTTAAAATTGGTCACTTTTGGTCATTGTATTTGCAAGAGAATAAAAGATGAGTTGTCAGTATTGCCATGGTGATTTGTATTGTGACAACACACATTGCTCCGCAATTAAGGGTGATTTGCACTTAAGATCAGTCTTGACTCTTTGTAAAATCGGCCCCCTGTTGTTTCTGACCAGCCAGGGCTTGAATTTGGGGCAACAAATCTACAAGACTGCAGGCCTGATGGTAGCTTTAATTTTTTACGGGATCAATATTGATTTTACAAGACCAGAATCAAAATGAGTTGAAATATTAGGCCAAATCAAAAAAATTACCAGTTGATCGTCCCCGCCCGCATCCTTTTTTGGGGCCGCATCCTTTTTTTTACTATTAACTATTTTTCAAATTTTGTATTTAATTTTTTTTATTTTTTAAATAACTTGATGCTCTCGCACACTTGTAACCGTCTGTTTCATAAAACAAAATTTGTGAATGCCTACCAGCAAATCTTTTTAGTGCTATCCGACCCTGTTAACGTTAGTGTTAACACAGGTCCTCATGCAACTAATAGGTATAAATAAGTTTGCGGTTGATTCAAACTGAAGAATTGGTGGCCTGTTTGATTTGAAATACTTAGCGGCCATCTTGAAAAAAAAATAGTAAATAGTAAATAGTAAGGCCCTCATCCTCCTCTTTTTTGAAAAATCCGGACGATCAACTGGTATTTTTTGTTATTTGGCCTTAATCACTCAAAAGAGATCTGTTTCAGATGCAGAGGCTGATGGAGACAAGTCAGCACAAAGAAAACATGAAATGTGACTCGAGACTCACCTGTTGTCGCCCGGTCTCGAAGCTCGCAGGCGATGTACAAAGTCTGGAAAACTCAAGTTCATCGATTGCATCTGTGGCTTGAAGTCCTTATTGAACTGGGCCTTCTTGGGGTCGTAGTACATGAACTTATGACCTCTGTCTTTGGCCTCGAATACATTGAACATTCCTGAGCCTTGGGGAAAAAGAAGAATTGAGAAGGGCATCAGTAACTATCCAGAGCTCAAATTTGAGGGGAAACCTACAAGACCTCAGGGCTTGTAGCTACGAATGTAAATAATGTTCCCAGGAAAGTTCTTTTGAGATTACAGTCCTACGACCTCTGGCATGTCTGGCTGGCTCTAGGATAATGTAAACCTAGTCTGGCTTTTGCACAATGAAAACAGTGCACAACCTTTTCTTTTCCTTTTTTATTTTTCCTTGCACCTTGCACCGTCGACCAATGACATCACCAACGCACCATCCCAGTTTAGTTTCCTACAAGAACTGTGGGATTAATCTACTCAAGACTCAAGGATTTCTCTTATTTGTATTATTGGCGGGTGTACAAAATCCATACAAAATCAAAGTTAACATTTGAACATATTTACTTTTTAAAGATATTACGCAGAGAGGTATTCCATACTTTTTACCTATGTTTTCTTGGAGGTAGTCTAGGTCCCATTTCAATGCTGGCTCTGCAAGCTTGGTACCCGTTATCACCACTGGCCTCTGAAAAAAATGAACACAGAATTAGGAACAGACAGAAAATTTAAGTGATCTCTCAGCATAGATGAAAAGAGTCAATTGTTGTGTGGGGGTTCGGGTAGAGATGGCCCAGATGAGGGTGGGGATTAGTGGGGATGGGGTAGAGATGGGGGTAGAGATGAGGGTGGGGATGGGGGTGGGGATGGGGTAGAGATGAAAATGGGGATAAGGAATGTTGGAAGGGACTTCTCCGACATGTCTGAGGTGTTCCTACATGTGCATCGAGTCCGAACAGGGCTCAAATTTGGGGACACAAGACTACAGGGACAAGATGTTTTTTAACAAGACTAGTCAAAAGAAACTGTTCTAATTTGAACAAGTACACAGTGTTTCGAACATAGCTAAAAAAGGGTGTGCACAACACGTAATGTGTGACGTCAAAATTTGTATGACATATGCTGCATTCGCACGATTTCAGTGGATAACTTTCCGTATGGCGCCACCACTTTTTCACTCATTTTTACAAAAAGGGATATATCAATCAGGTAAATTAGATACTATATTATTTTATTTCGAATGAAAAAGTGGTGGCGCCATACGGAAACTTTTCCATTTCAGTTTTCAAAGCATTGACCAAAACTCAGTCTAACAAACAGACGAAATACAAATACGCTGTTGATTTATTATACTGTTGATACTGATGGGATAGGGATCCTCTAGAACTATGAGGTTCTTCATTTCGCTATCGTGGAGACAATAGCGGAACGGATAGCAGAACAAACCTCATAGTTCTAGGAGTATGGTAGGGGTCCCTTGACTTGAGCGGGGGAAGGAGTGGTTTAGAATAGCGACCTACCGTTTGAGCAATATATCTGCTTACGTCCGGATCATCTACATGAAGTCTGGGTATATCGTCCAGGGGTAATGGGTAGTCTCGAAACTTCATGGAAGAGAAATTCTGCTCCGACTTCTGCTGACCGTTTGATGTCATTGTCAGTTCAATATCCGACCATGGTTCAATTTTACAGCATAAATAACAAACTTCTCCTGAACTAGGGCTGTTCTTGCAGGTTGTTGGCAAGTTTTCATATGATAAATCGTTGAGGTAGACTTTAAAATACTTTTATAAAAGAAAGTGGAACGACCATCTTGACCATGCACTTCCACTTAGTCGTACAGAAAGACTAGTGTGTAAACATGTTCATAGTGTCAGTCAGTAACAGCACAGTCAGTCAGTGAATTGTCGTGTAGCTGGTGTGAAGTTCTGGTTGACCGACTTTGGCAGTGTTTGGCTCCGAATCCGATCCCCCTCAAAATCGGCAACAGAACCGACCGTATTCAACCGCAAAACACAGCTTTTATATAACTACCGAACAGAAGTCATCTACTGAATGAAGAATGGACCACACACACCATCAACACACATAAAACCAAGTTCAACTGCTCGGAATTCGTTTGTGGACCCGGAAGTGTAATGCACAACGCTGATATATACATGTAGCTGTTGATGGCATTGGCATGGCAGTTTGTGTGTACGTGCGTCGCCGTGCGATGTTGATATTTTTAAGCGACCTGACATGACCCCATACTTGACCTAGAAATACTGCGCGTGAGTGAGTGCGCATTGCAATACAGCATTATCGTTTGAAACAAAAATGCAATCTTTGATTTTGTTGCAAACTGTGGCGGCATCGTCTTACAGAATTTACATAGGCTTGTAGTTTATTCAAGTAAAACCATGGAGGAATTCCTAAACGATCGTTTGCCCGCTTTTCTGGAGGCGTTTGTTTTGGTCACGTACACATTGGTATAGTTTAATTTACCACAATAGAAAGAGCTTGGTTGAAACCGCAGAAATTGGCCTACGTGCAAAAAAGAATTCTCACCGCAAAAAACGCCTACGTGCACAGAGCCTGGAGAGAGCGAACTTTGGGTTCACTGTAGACTTGTGGATAAGTCGTTAAATCGGCCCCACGCGCTGAGATAGTGATCTCGCGAGACCACTATCTCAGCGCGTGGGGCCGATTTAACGACTTCTCCACAAGTCTAGGTTCACTGATGTTTTCTTCAGGCATGGAATTTGGTCCTCTTTGAAAAAAAGAAAATAGAGTACGCAAGAGCTGACCTACATGGACATTGTGTAGGTTTTATAACAGGCTGTTTAATCGCAAGTTTTCAGATTTTTCCAAGAGCAAAACCGGAAATCAGACTAAAGTAGAAAGGAAGTTCATGACTGTTTCTAATGTTTGAACTGTAATGTCATGGTTGTCAATTCACTAATATCAGTTGTGAACATTTCTTTTGTGTGAATAACATTTAGGGCATCTGAACATCCCAGTTTATTTCCTTGATCCACTCACACACAAAAATGTATAAAAAAAAGATAACAGGCCTATAGCCTAATCACATACGGTAATCCATAAAAAAAATACCCACCCCCAAAAATAACAAAACAACAAAACAAAAAAACTGAAAAGAAAACATTAAGAAAAGAAAATAATACAAGTTTTCATTTAAGAATAAGTTATTAATAATGGGCAACTGACACAGTTAGTCATCTTTCAGCATCTACAGGCCTGGATAATCCAGCCCCATTATTTATTCACTGCCAACTGCAATTTGAAGGAGGGACTTTCCTCTATAAATTGTACAGCATTTTAACTTCATTAATTAATAAACACAGAGAAAACAAAAAGTAAAACCTAACACAATCACCATCTTTTAAAAGCCTCAATAAATTGATACGGTTTACTTCTAACAAGAGGTCACCTACTTAAAATACGTTTTCCAAACACTGTTGAAAATTCAATATTAAAACTTGAGTTGCTTATTGTGTATACTAACTAGGCCTCGTCACAAGAGGCGTCTGTTACACAGACACTTTTGATCAACCAACTACAGTGCATGCTACAGGACAACCTAAAGGCACTGTACACGTTTGGTAATTGTCGAAGACCACTCACTTGGTATATCCCATCATAAGCATAAAATAACAAGCCTAATTTGGGCTCAATTGGTCATCAAAGAAAATGTTCAAAGAAAAAAGACCCTTGTTGGACGTATTTGTGTGCTTTCAGATAGGAATAAAAGACTTCGAGCAAGAAGCTTCTTTTATTATTTTAGTGAGAAATTACCCCTTTCTCAAAAACAACGTTACTTCAGAGCATGGAGGAATAATCAGAGGTACTTGTTTCCCACAATGTTGTATACCATGAACAGCTCTCCAATGCTCATTACCAAGTCAGTTTTTAAGTTAATATTGGTTTTGAGAAACTACCAAAGTGTACAGTGATTTTCCAAACGATGTTTTTTTTTTTACGATCCCTAAAAGTACATGTAGTTGTCAACATTCAAACGTGAATAGATTCTCTTACTGGAGATTGCCTGGAACTGGTTGCCTGTAAATTGCCTCGTGTGACATCATAATTTACAAGCATGACAAGATTCCCCTTTTTGAAAACAATGTGACATAATATTGTCTTTTTACAACTCAAATCTTATAAAACACAAATAGGGTATTAACTTGTGTAAAAACTAAACTTCAGCACCTCTGAGAAATCTGCATTGAAATAATTGGTGAAGATTTTATAATAATCTAATTTTACAATTAAAAAAAAGCTCAATTAAACATTAATTCTCACAGAAATTATGCATTAGTACCCCGGATGTATTATGAGGCTTTTGACTTCAAAAGGTCAAGTGGATCGAGAACCCCACCCCAACCCCCCCCCCAAAAAAAAAAAAAATCTAGTGAATGGTTGGTCATGGTCGTAGCATGTGCTTTGCCTTTTCTTCCTTGTCATGCAATTTTCTTTTAAGTAACTAATTTTGGTCTCTGACTTAAGACTGCATAGAACAAAAAGTCAGTAATTAGTTGAATTAATTTAATAGAATAAATAATACCATGTCGTGGAAAAAAACATGTTTCCACAAATAGCTAAAAACATCACCTTTTTTTGTCAACACCCATCGTAAAAATATCTTTAGTGTTAAATTCTACAAGAAAATAATTCCCATAACAAGAATTAGACATTTTCAAAGCCTCAGCACTTTGAAAAATCCCATTATTTCGTACAAATTTACAAGCGTAAAAACCAAAAATAGTGACTAAAATATTCGTTACTGCAGACTATACAACAAAATACATGCATAAATTTTTGTACAACTATTCATATATTTATACAATACTCACTATGCCAAATATAATAGATACAGGACTCTCAAAAAACACACAATGTTTATCCAAGTAGACCAATACATGTATTTGTGCCTGGTTTATAACTAAATAATAATTAATTTGCATAGTCCAATTACCAAATAGTATCAAAATAATAATTTATTTGCGAAGTCCAAATACCTAAAAAAAATTAAAGTTACAACACTTTCTTAATATGCGTATGTTCCATTCCTTCTAAAAACAAACGACAAATTGAACATCTCATTTCATATTCAATATTTGTTTCCTCTTAAAAAACAAGTTGTCATGGTTTCAAACACCACAAACAAGTACTTTGTAAGCACTAATTAATATAACAATACAAATTCAAAAAATATGTCCTCTGTTTTTAAATAAGTACAATTAAAGAAAACTGCAATAAACACTAAGCATGACCACAAATATTTGGGAAAACCCTCGGGCAGAGTAAATTTTGGTAACAAATCGGAATTCTGAAGACAGATTTTTAGAAAAGTTACTGTGAAACAATTTCATCGTGAGAAACTTCATAAGTTCGCCAGCAAACATCAACAGCCTAAGTATATAAAATATTATTTGATATTTTTATTTGCCGCAAGAGAAATGCTCTTCAAAAATTCAAGAATCATTTTGTTTTTTAAACCGACGATATGGAGTAGCTTGTTCAATATGATTTGATGTGTGGATTTTAACGTTTTATAAGCGGGACTCTTCGTCCATGTAGTCATTGTACCCGCTGTTGGTGTATGCCCTCGTGGTCTTCTTCGATCTTCGTGTCTCCGTCTCTTCGATGACATCACCATCTTCATCATCGTCATCCTCATCTTCTTGAGTGATCATGTTGGTCTCTTTCCTCCTGGAGCTACTGTGCCCAGAGGACGTCCCAGAGAGGGAGTGGTTACTCTCGTTGTCGCCACCCATGACGTTGTAGGTGTAGGTCCTTCCGTCCACGATGGATGATTCAGCTTCGGAATCCTCGTCCGGACCCAGATCGATCATCTCTGGTGTCTCCTCAGTCAGGGTCACCATCCCGATGCTTGTCGGCACCCCAGCGGAGTGGGTCTTGGAGTTGGCCCGGCGAGAATATGAGGAGGACTCTGTCTGGGAAGGCTTCTTGATGGAGTGGGTGTAGCTCTCCTCAACGCTGGTAGAGGTTGTGTAGTTGGTCATTGGGTCCTGGTAGTCCTTAGAGGACCTTCCTGTAGTGCGGTTCCTCTCCAGGGTGCCGCCAGGATGTCTACCGCCGGATCGATCGCTGTCTCGCGTCCAAGAGGACCAAGAAGAGGTGGTGTCCTCCTCGGTGATTGGACTGAGTTGATTCTCAAACTCTACGTCCTCCCTGTAGACTGCCCTGGCAGCGGCCATGCCAGCCGAGTTGTCGCCAATCCCGTACATCGTTCCATCCAGGAATGTGGCTTCCACGGTCTCATCCTCATCTAGCATCTGACGGATCTCGTGGGCCTTCTCATTTGTCAGTCTCTGACTGCCGCTGGCGGACGGTCCAGGGCCACCGAAACCTACCGTGGAGTAAGTATAGCTGGCACTTGAGCCTGAATATCCACCATCTTGAACCCCGCTGTTCAGATTGGCGGTCACCGAACCATCTCGATTCAGCCGGTTTGCCAAAGTGCCCCCCGAGCCATCTATGCCGTCCACCATTCGAGCACCAGATGAAGACAACTGAGTAGTAGTGGTGCTGGACATTCCTGTGTTGGATCGTCCTGAACCAGCCATTCCCGCACTGGACCTTCCAGCGCCACTTCCATACCCTCCGTTGCTGGCTGTAACTCCGCTACCAGCCAACCGCCCTTTGCTGGTGACTCGACCATTGCTGGCAACTCTACCATTGCTGGCAACAGCGCCGTTGGAGAGGGTCTTTACACGCCCTGCCCCAGCTTGGCCCTGAATGGAACCATCATTGATCAATGCAGTCATGACAAGAGCGTCACGGGCAACCTCAGTTTGCATATCCGAGAAGAAATCCATGCTGGCCTCCTGCAATATTAAATACAAGAAGAAGTAATATTAAATGTATTAATTATAGTAGAAATATAGTACCAACATAACAACTCATTACCACCAAATGTGACAATGAAATCTGATGATATTTTCACAGATTTTTTTAATGGTGCGTTTATGAATTTAGTTCACTCTTCCGAAAAACCCTCCCAAAACAATGATGTACTTTCTCTTTTAAAGTTTACCTGAGATTCATACTCTCTGTTAACGCCTCCTCCTAGGAGTGAGATGCTGTCTGGCCAATCATCTGGGTAGCTATCCGCTGTATCAAGCCACAGGGGGTTGGACCTGTAACCAAAAAACAAAAACCATCAGATGAAGTTTCTTTACTGACACAAGAAGTTTCTTATCTCATTGTCTTTTCTCCCGTTGTTGTGTAAATATTTTTGACATTTTTTTATCAAAATAAATTCAATCAATCGATCGATCGATCAATCAATCAATCAATCAATCAATCAACCTAGTTCCCAGTGACGTACGATTTCGCAATTTTTCCCCATAAATTACCTTATTTTACACAGCTTAATTTTTGCATTGGAATGTGGAGCTCCGTTCCCAGACTTCTTGAGAGAGATATTTATTACTTACCCTTGGTAGGCAGCCGCCTCTTTGACGTCGGCGTCTGCTCTCGTTGCGTAGATCACTGCTGGACTATTACCGTGGATCTTCTTCAGGAATCTTGAATGGACAAGAAGAAAATATCACAGAAACAGAGTGAGTTGAAAACTCATTTGGCTAACAACCGGCTGAGATTTTGTCTGAGGTCGTTAATATCTATCCTTTTTTGCTTAAAGGCAGTGGACACTATTGGTAATTACTCAAAATAATTATTAGCACAAAACCTTATTTGGTAACGAGTACTGGGGAGAGGTTGATAGTATAAAACATTGAGAGAAACGGCTTCCTCTAAAGTGACGTAGTTTTTGAGAAAGAAGTAATTTTCATCAAATTTGATATCAAGACCTCAGATTTAGAACTCGAGGTCTCGAAATCAAGCATCTGAAAGCACACAACTTCGTGTGAGAAGGGTGTTTTTTCTTTCATTATTATCTCGCAACGCGACGACCAATTGAGCTCAAATGTTCATAGGTTTGTTATTTTATGCATATGTTGAGATACACCAAGTGAGAAGACTAGTCTTTTCATAGTGTCTACTGTCTTTAAAAAACGACACCAAAAACAGTAAAGGAAGCGAACGGGGTAAGTTACCTTCTCTGCAGACAGCACAAAATGATGATGAAGATGAGAGCACCAAGGAAGAGCAGTAGAGCTATCGCTAAGAGGGCTGCCTCTAAGATGCCGAATGGTGCACCTACCGCTCCTCCTCCTAGAGCCTGTTATCAGATAAGAAGAAATATAATAATATCAAAGTAATACATAGCGCAGGGTACTCAAGGCGCTCAGTATATACAAACTTTCAGAAAGATAAGTTGTAGCAGTGATGAATTCTGTGACCCAATTATGTAGCACCTTATAAGGGTTTACAAGGTGCTACGGCGCATACAGCAGCCACATCCAGTAACACCGGGGCGAACCCCTTCTCTTTTCGATAAGCGCACTGGGTTCTTTTACATATGTATGTTACACAACACATGGGACCAACGGCTTGTCCCATCCGAAGGACGTAAGAAGAAGAAGAAAACATATTGATGTGATAATTGGGATCAAGAATATTTGTTTGGTTCTAAGGGTTCATTCAGAACAGTCATTGTCCAAATAGTTCTCACTCTTTTTTTTTTTAATTGTAGGTGGGTGGTTTAAAAGAAATAATTTGATTTAGTTTTATTTATTATGGTTGCAAAGAAAAGGATTCTCAGATAAGAATAAATATTTACTGTACTAGCCAAGAATTGTATGGAGAGAAGACAAGGAAGGAAGATTCAGTTTGAGATGTGGAAGAGGTGGAAAGGATACCTCACTGCCAGCCGACGGCCCAAAAGAACTAGGTTTTGTCAGTATCATTACAGAATGTCAGAGTTCAAATAAAATTTGGACTTACGAAGGCTTCGACTACTGCATACTGCTGGAAGAGAGTGCTAATGGTCGCTCTGTTGATATCAATCAACCTATGAATAGAGAAACAAAAAGCATACATCAATGTCAAGAGTTTTTCTGCGAAGGTCTAACAAAGCTGAAGAAGGGTTTTACCAGGACTGTATGATCAAACTCAAAGGCTGGTCAGGAAATGGCCAGGTTTAAATTAAACTATCATAATTTTAAACTAGAGTGCGTTTTGGCGGTCGTAACCAATAACTGTTTTGGTTGAATTGGCCATTGGTTAACCAGTGGCCAATGAGTGAATAAGTTATTGGATACAACCGCCAAAGCGCACCCTCCAGTGTAATGTAAAACAAATGAAAAAAATAAATAACAAAATCTGGATAAATATTTGGTTTGCGGTAACACCATGTGTGAATCTCCTTGCCAGGTAGAGTTTGTTTTTAGAGAACTGTCTTGCTTTATTCTACTGCCGCGGAGTAGATTTATCGGATGTTCGTTAGACTTCTCAGTTCTGAAAAGAACTGTCCCGCTTTTTAACTAAGACCTGGGCGGAAGGTACAGAAAATTGGCTGAGACTGCTACTTTAGCTAATAGGATCGTAATTAACTGCACTACCGCGGAGTCAGTTCTTGAACTGGTCTCAAAGTTTTGACAAGCTTGCTCTAGTCATCGTCAGATGCCTCAATCATATATTAAATCTGGATAATTCAGTTAAAAAATACATAAGACAATAATTTAAAAAAAATGTTATATAGAAGAGTAATCAATTAGAGTCTGAGCTGTATCCATGAGCTTTGGAAATAATCTGAAGAAAAATAAATTTCATTTCTCACCTGAGTATCTCCGCTGCGGCGATAGCAGAGTTGGTTTTTTGATCGATGACGTGGAACGTGACCATCGTTTGCCCAGGGACCAAGACGCCGTTCTCATTGATAAGGGTTGTGACATCATCAATGACGACTTCTCCGCCGGTGATGGTCTTTAAAATCCTGATAGCAAGAAGAAATAAAAAAAGCAAGACATTACTACGAGTCGTTTTTATTTTTCAAGTTTGGCCAGCAAAACTCAGAAACTACACTTAAAGTACTAAAGCACAAGAGAAAACACGTCATAATTATAAATTACAATTAGAAAATCCATAGAAAATCAATTAAAATCCACAAATTCCAGAATATTGTACAAATTTTTTTGACCAAGATCCTCAAATAAACCATAACAGAAAGGAAGAAGGCAAATAATATTAAGTTAAATCTTTGTTGCAAAGTCTGTACTTACTCAATGAGTTCTGCTTGCTGTTTGATAACGTCTTCCCTGGCGCCGTCAACGACCAGTACCACCTTTTGTTTATCATCGAGGGTAAACACCTGCACAGCATTTCACAAAAACATGTTATTATACCGTTTATCTAAATTTCACATCATTGAACACCACTCCAAGACAAATTTCGAGCCATTTGATTTTTTAATTCATATAAGTGTGTATATGTCTATGATAAAACTAACACGTGAAAATATCATCTTAAAAGGTGGTTGCGTTTTTTAGATATCGACAGAAAATCTGGAGCAAATATGTCCACACAAAAATAGGGATCAAGGCTGCCATCCAAAATATCATGTCAAATACAACACTTCTGAATGGTATCCTGCTAATTTTTAATCAGCACAAATTTTGAATTGGGCCCTGGTTCTTTATAATTTTACCTCAACTTTGTCTCAATATAATGATTGAGAACTAGACCTCAGCGTGTTTAAACAGCTAATTTAAAACCCATTCACTGCACTCTGTTTCCCTTAACCGAAATGGGTATTTGATGCTTACCCTAACATTAGCATTGTCTGTTTTCCCGGATTTATCCGTAGCCACCACAGAGATGTCAAAGAATCCACCAGCGCCAACGCCGGTCAAAATCTTGTTGCTCCTGATGCAGCCGGTGTCCTGCTCGATGTAGAAGGTGTCGTCGAATGTTGTTACTTCTCCATCCAGGGTATAGCTGACGGATTGAATGGTGTAGTCGACGCTATCCCCAAGATCGACGTCCGTTGCCTTGATGCATGAGATCTGGGTCTGTTCCTCGGCGTTGGTGAGTATGCCTTAAAGAAGAACAGAACAGGACAATGTTCAATATTTGGTGAACCAAACTTCACCTAGAGGAAGACCAGGCATAATTTTTTCTTAAATTAATTCCAATAACATGAATAAACCAATTGATATTTATTTTTTACAATTAACGTCCATTAAATCATTGCGGTACCGGCTGCTAAGTAGCTTGGGCCCAGACTGTTAAAACACAACTCACGAGCAGAGTATACTGTTTCAAAGTGTCAAGACCAAACCGTCTCTCAACACTCCCTCTAAAGAGATTTATTACCCACAGGTTTACTATTATTTATAGTTCGTTCTTTCAACTCACTTGATATGTAGATCTTCTGACCGAACTGCGGACCATTATCATTAATGTCCTTCACCTCAATCTGGACTTCTTTGAGCGTGACGTCAGATTTCACGTTGTAGACGCCCGACGGGACGTAGGTGGCGTTGTTGGTCGCTTTGATGATTATATTGTGGAAGCCGGTCGTCTCACGGTCCAAGTCTCCCACGACGAAGATCTCACCTGTGTTCTTATCGATCCTGAAGGTTCCATTGCCGTTCCCACCTGAAATTGGGTTGAAGACAAAAAGTATACAAGACATGTATAAAAATTAATAAATGGGAAAAGATACCATTGTTTTGGGGAAAGAGTAAATCAATTTCACATGTAACCCATATTTTCAATGAACATACTTTTGGAGAGCAAAGATTCACAGAAAACAGTGGGGGAAAAAAAAAAAAAAATTAAAATTAAGTTTTGGGATAATTTGCAATTTTTGGGGTGAACAAAGAAAAATTTACTAGAATGGGATATGAACCTGGAGTCTCTGGATTAACGTTGTCGGTTTCCTAGAGAAATCTGTCCCCTGAGATTTCGTCTCTTATATGGGAAATGAACATTGGCTGGAGGAGGACGATCGCCGTAAGGGGAGACAGAGTCTACCAATTGAGCTATCTAGTCAGAATGTTGGCAATCTCTTTATTTTGTCAAATGTCTTTATTTGGGAATGCAACATTCTTTATAAACCGGAATGGATGGTAGGAAGTCTCCTGAGTTCCGAAAATCTACTCGGCGGTAGTAGAATATAAAGCAAGACTGTTCTCTAAAGAACATACCTGACAAGTAGATACACACACATGGTGCTACCGCAAACCAAATATATATTGATACCTCACCATGCAATGCCTCAAATCCCATATGAGATGGTAGGACACAAGATACATGAATGCAGTACCAGAGTGCAAAACTTACCGACTATGTAGTAATAGACGTTATTGAAAGGTGCAAGGTCTAGATCTGATGCCTGATTGACGATACCGGTCGAGGTCCCAGAACTGCTGTGCTCTGTGATGTTTAGGAACTGGACCACGCCAGTGTTTTCATCCTGAGCACAAATAAATCATAAATGTAACAAACAGTCCTCATAAAGGGAAGGAATACGTTTGGTAATCACGCTTAAAATTGATGGCAATAACAACTATTGGTTAAAAGCCTAAGACAGCTTTCGGTTTAGTACAAAGCATTTTGAGAAATACATGTATATCACTTTGAAGTATTGTGGTTATGCTAAAAAGATATCAGTTTCGATGCTGTGATAAGATGAAATAATCATAAAAAGGTTTTCGGTAACAGATCTTTTCAGAACCACCCCAACTCATTTAGAGATGGTCATTACATGGTGTTACCGCAAACCTTTCCCTATCATGTTTCCACCATGCAAATATTCAAATCCTACTTAATAATAAAAAGACTTACAAATCTGAAAAAGAAGGGTTCGTTATCGTTTTCGTCAGTGATGAGAATAGTCAGCTCTAGTGGCGTCTCTCTTCTGTTGGTGTCACTGCCATCACTTGCAAGTAGCACAAGCTAAAAACACAAACCAAAAAAACATCAGTTTAAATCAAATAATAGTAAAGGTTTTCTAGACAATTTCAGCAAAAAATTATTCAATGGACCCTTCCCATGAAATATGCTAATTACATTCATGCATGCATACAGACCCTGTTGACAAACCCCATAGAGATGTGCACTAACCAGACCACAGCGTAAAAAATTAGGCACAAATATTTTCTCCTTACCGTGTAACGATCCTGTATCTCTCTGTCCGCAACGAAGTTTGAGAGTAGGAGCGCACCATCCCCGTTAACTTGAAGGGTAAAATGCGTTCCGTCTTCATTTAGGAATCCGTAAGTGACCACGCCGTTGGCTCCGGTGTCCCTGTCCGTGGCCAGGACATTGCTGATGAAAGTTCCTATGGGTTGATTCTGCAAAAAAGCAAACCCCCAAAACAGAAAAAAGTGTTGAATGCTAAGTATTAACGGGAGTTTTCAGTAATAATAATCTTTGTAACAAATATAAACCGCAAGGGGAAATGACTGGGTAAAGGTTTAAATGATTTGGGGTTGAACAAAGAACAATTGACTAGAGCAGGATTTTAACCAAAGACCTACATGTAACTGGTCTACCAGTCTTACTATTCAAAGTGATAACAATAGGGCTTTCTTGTAAAGACTCAACTTTGTCATACAGTGATGCTCATGGCTTTACCAGCAAAGGCTCCTAGTGGATGATACCCACTGGGGTAAGGCCAAGTAAAAAAAGAAACATGTTTAGCGTCCCGCTCGCTTGCTTTTTCAGAGGCCACCTCCTCCTTTTAAAAATTTTGTTTTTAAATTTTAATAATTTTTTATAAATGGAAAAAGGGATGTATTTTAGCGGTCTCAACAAGAAAATACTTTACTTTAAAAATGTCATTAAATAAAAAGGGTCCCCTTCCTTTTTTTTTTTTTTAAATCTTAAAAATAAAAAATAAAAAGCCCCTCCTCCTCCCTTTTTTTTAGAAATCCGGACGCTCAAACAAGTTTCTTTTTTTACTCGGCCTAATCCTGTTTCAGCCCCACCAGTAGGTGGAAACGTGCCTCTGGTGGCAGTTGATTTGGGTCGATAGCCTGAATCTAGACAGTAACCCTCACCTTGAAATGCCCATCAGGCCTTGTGATGTTAGGCTATCTTTTACAAAAAAATTATTAAATAAATAAAATAAACCAAGTAACTCAGTGAAGCATTTCAACTTGAAGGCCTTGTGAAGTAAGACGATCTCTCTCTCTCTCTCTCTCTCTCTCAAAAAAAAAAAAAAAAATCTTTTTCTGATGAACTCACCTCAGGCAACGTCAATATGGTAGAGTTAGGGAGGATGAACACTGGGCCGTTATCATTGTAATCTCCAACCACCATGTTCAGTGTAATGTTGCTGTGCAGTTGGTTGGTACCGTTGTCCCGGGCCTCAATGATCAGCTTGAAGTTATGGACGAGGTCGGTCAGGGTCGTGATGGGACGGGAGAGAACGATGGCCCCTGTCTTCTGGTTTATACTGAAGATGTCTGTGGAGAAACAATATTAATTTGCATAAATTTGCCTATATGCAAATAAGTTCTCAAATATTGATAATAATAAATAATAATAAACTTATTTAGCGCAAAAGTCCACCTAAAAAGACACTCCAGGCGCTTCACAAAGCTAAGGCCAAACACATTTTATCTAAGTAATTAACCTAAGAGTCTAAGCAATTCTAAAACAACAGTAAACTTGTAAAAAACACTTAAAAGTTTATTTGCTTGAAAACATTAGAAACAATTCAAATTCAATGACGATCTTACTTTCAACGTTCCCAGAAACTATGGAGTACGTGATCCGTCCATTTTCTCCGATGTCCGCATCCGTCGCCGTGGGCTGGTAGATCGGGAAATTCCCCTGAGAGTTTTCTGGGAAGCTTCTGGTGATGTTATCCTCCCCTCCGAAGGTTGGCGTGTTGTCGTTAACATCAAGTATGTTGATCAGAACCTGAGAATACAACAGAGAAAAAGGTTTGGCAATCTTTTCAGTTCCCAGAGGTTACCTAAATAACTGTTGCAGAAGTTTGTCGCTAGTGTAGAAGCTTGTCGCCATTGCAAAAACATGTTCACAAGTGCAGAAATTTGTCGTTAGCGCAAAAATTAGTCGCTTTTACGACATTTTTTCGTTGGTGTAGAATTCTGTCTCTAGCGCAGACGTTTTGTCCCTAGTTACTCGCCCTAACTTAGAACTTAAAGAGTCCTAGGACAAGTCCTAAGTTAGGACTATCTTTGTGAAATCGACCCCTGGGGTTCCAAGCTTACCTGAGTAGCTACCGTGTGACCTTGGTTCCTCACTTGCACATCCAGCAGGTATCGGTCTTGAGTCTCACGATCCAACATTCCGCTAGTCTCGATCAGTCCAGTCATCTCGTTGATCGTGAACGGTACAACGTTTGTGATGTGGTAGGTGAGCTGCGAGTTTGTCGGGTCGGAGTCTGCGTCGGTGGCGAATATCGTGCCTACATCGGTTCCTGTTAGAAAGAAAGAATACAAAATGGGATTAGAGGGTGGATTAAGGAAGAGATTAATGTATCTGATAGATGGGTTACTAATCTTGCTTAATCTAATCTAAAAAATAGTTTATGGCCTGACGTTTCATTACTAGCAGAGTCTTTCTCAAAGGCAAAAGTAGAACAAGCCAAGTGACTTTTGCTGACAGAAACTTCTCAGTCTAGGGACCCAAACTCTGGAATAAACTTCCAATTCCAACAAGGACAAAACATCCCTCAACATATTTTAAGGCACTTCTGAAAACCCACTTGTTTCAGGACACCTACCATCATTGACTAAGTTATTTCTTCTGTGCCTCATCACCTTTGAGCAAACCTTTGAGTTAGGCACACTAAAAATTCTTCATGATTGATTGATTATACTATTCTCATATATTCATGACCTACCGAGTGGCACGTTCTCATCAATGTTAAATTGATACGGCAGTGGGCCGACAAACACCGGGGTCTGATCGTTAGCGTCTTGGATGTTAATCACAGCGTGGGAGGTTGAGCTCCTCCCGTCCTGATCTTCAACGAGGATGGTCAGGTTGTACTTCTTCCTGGACTCAAAGTCCAAGCGGTTGGAGATGGTGATTACTCCAGTCAATGCTGGGGGGGGGGGGATAAAAAAGAGTAGCAAGATTAATCAATTGTTTTATACAGCATTCTTCTTAAAACTAAGATTACTGAGCCAGTGACACCATAAACCACAGGTTTATGCCTCAAGAACTTTTGATCATAAAAGAAAGATCTTGTGGAAAACTGTTCACTCCCCAAGTTTGTCATCGGCACAGTTTGGTTTGTAATACAGGACATCTTGTGGATAGACTTCACTGCAGTTTATGGCAAGATATCCCCAAACGGTCCAAGTCTTGAGGGGAAGACCATAGAGAGAAGAACATGGAATGGAACTAAACTCACGATTGATGAAGAACGTGTCGTTGATGTTCCCATTGACAATTGTGTACGTCAGGACAGAGTTCTTGTCGATGTCCTGGCCCTCGACCGTCATCACGTTACCCGTAAATAACTCTGATATGGTGATGTTATACGGAGCGTTGACAAACGCCGGGTTGTTGTCGTTCAAGTCTTTAATGTAGATGGTGGTGGTCGTCTCGGTGGTTTTAGCCGGGTTGCCATTATCGGACACCTATACAGGTTGGAGATACTTGTTATACCATGGTAACAGATTGGGAAGTTTTATTGGTCGAGAACCAATTATTTGATGTGATTACAAAGAAGCATGCTACATGGCAAAGGATGCGCACTACGCATTACGCACAGCGCGGAGTGTAACATGATTTTGTTAACCGGTATACATAACTTCGGTCATCCCCACCGTGTATCGATTTCAAGCACTTTGTACAATTAGAAACAAGCTTATCAGGTGCGAGGGAACAGTGAAGAACGGTTTTTCATTTGAACAATTGTATAATGTCTGTTATTGACCCATTTCACCTAACATCATCATCAGAATAATCTTGGATGCGCCATTTTGGTGGTCAATGTCAAGGTGTGTTATTCAGAGAAGTGCGCATTTTAGGCGACCCGACGTTTACACGTAAACCTATTGAACACCAACATGGTGAGCGTGGCATCAGTTGCCGCGTGTGACGCGCATGTAAGGGGTCAACTTTCCACTAACAGAAATAGATTAAGGGAAGGAGATGGGGTGGTGGGGAGTTGGGGTTGGGTGGGGGCAGGGAGGCGACCAATCAAACGTCTGATGGCCCAAGCATTTTGACTGGGTTAGGGGGATAGCTTACCAGAATAGTAAACGTGTAGTTCTCGGCAAACAAGGTGCTGTCTGAGTCAATCTGCTGATTGGTGAATATTTCACCAGTATTCTGGTCAATGTAGAACACACCGTTTCCATCTGCATGACAAAAACAAAGTTGGATTAAAAAAACATTATTACCTGTATTCAAATTCCTCATTGCTGTATCTTTCAATGTTTTTACCTAATTATTGTGCAGTACTTTTTATCTACCCGAGAAATGAAATAAATATTAATATAAATAAATATGACATATCTGCACGAATACAAATATTAAATGAAAAACACAGGCTCTTACCTGAGGGATTGGCGAAGGTGAAAGTGAAGTTGAAGGTCTCCATTGGGTTATCAGCATCGGTTGCATCGATGATTCCGACCAGAGTGCGGTTCGGCAAGTTCTCTTCCACATCAAAGTAATAGTTTGGACTCACCGTCGGAGCATGCTCATTCACATCACCAACGTACACAAGAACCTGTCGATTCAAAAGTTCAAATTAAGGTCAGAGTTTGATGGCTTCGGTAGTGGCTGTGGCTAGGCTGTGGCTAGATCACTGAAAAGCTAACAGGCGAAAACAAAATAAAAGTAAGACCAATCTCTGTCTCTTAAAATTAAGGATTCAGGAGGTTGAAGACTCACCGTTGTAGTGTTCTGCCTGCTGTCTGAACCGCCCTCATTGTCTGTCGCTGTAACCGTTAGTGTGTAGATTCCTTGCGTTTCTTGATCCAAGGATTGCAACGTTGTGATTTCACCCTGGAATTGAGTTTTTAAAAAAGAGAACAAAAATTAACAAAAAGCATTACGGGAATGGTCCATTAAAAGAAAGAGCCTTTAAAGACACATTCGTTTCGTCTTGCAACTCACACCTGTTATCTTATTGTTATTGCTCTTCCAAAAAGTGTACTTAATTGGTTCATGCACAAACTAGTTATGCTGTTGACTGCACCAATCCTGAGTTAATTATTTTTTTTGTTTTAAAGTTTTTCGCGGCCAAACTTGGAAACTCTTTAATGAAGCTTTCCAGTTATGGGTATCGGAAAAGAGCAAAAATCTGAGCGAATTGATTTTTTGTTTTAAAGCCATTGGACCCTTTCGGTAAACAGTGTTTTCCAAGGCCCACACTTTGTGTACCACAACTTCTATATCAAATAACAAACCTGTGAAAATTTAGGCTCAATCGGTCATCGGAGTCGGGAGAAAACAACGGAAAAACCCACCCTTGTTTCCGCGCGTTTCGCCGTGTCATGACATGTGTTTAAAATAAATCCGTAATTCTCGTTAACGAGAATTTATATTGTTTTGCTGTTTTCTCAAAAAGTAAAGCATTTCATGAAATAATATTTCAAGAGAAGTCTTTCACCATTGCCCTCTGTAAACCCTGTAAGTTATTTGTAAATCTGTGATTTTTTATTTTTTTTTCTGAACCGAAAGGGTCCAATGGCTTTAAAGTTTAGGGGAATCCTTCTATAGGTTTAAAAAAAAAAAACTTACAGTAGTTGAGTCAATGGTGAAGAATCCATCTCCACCAGTAAGCTTGTAGGTAATACTGCCATACTGCCCAACGTCCTTGTCAGTCGCCGGTGTGATAATGACAAACGTCCCCGACCCAGTGTTCTCTGTGACAGTTGTCACATACTCGGACTGGTTGAAGACAGGGTTGTTGTCGTTGACGTCCAGGACCTGCACGTTGATTGGGATGCTGGTGGATAAGGACGGGTTGCCGCTGTCTGTGGCCACGACGGTGAAATTCAGCCATTCCAGTAACTCCCTGTCGATGTTCTTGTTCACGGTGATTTGTCCTACGTTGGGAGGTTGGGAAGTAAAGACAAACTCATTAGACTTAAATTTTGATAATTTTATAAAAGTTTTGCTCTTCTTTTGTAGTTTAACTCTTTCTTGTGCCAACTGTTCGCTAGTGACTAGTTTAAATCTCTATAGAATAACAGTTGTAAAACAAAAAATAAAGATCACACGCGGCCACGCAGCTTTCAGACTGGAAAAGAGGACTCTTGAAGGTGCTATTTGACCTGTTTTTTGGGGAGTCGCCATTTGCAAAAAACAAATAAACAATTAATGCATCCATGTGATCATTTCATCACTAAAAGAAATGGTGCATGGAAGGTTTAAACGATAAATCAGCAACAAAAGCATGACACACAGCGAAAAACGAAACTATTCAAACAAACAAACAAACAAACACATACCCGTGGTGGGGTTGATCTCAGCGTACTGCGAGAAGTTTCCTGTCAACATGTAGGTGACCATTCCATTGATAGGGTTATCTGGATCGATGGCTACAGTGTTGATGATGATCGTACCCACATTGGATTCCTCCTGGACCGATGTGGAGATGACGGTCGTCCCATCGGGCTGGAAGACCGGGCCATGCTCATTGACGTCTGTGATGGTGATGGTCACAGTGGCTGGTGATAAAAGAGAACACATAATAAAGTTAAAATAGCACAATAAAAGCCGGAATGATTGAGTAACCTGACAATAACCATACCCCCATTTTGTAACCAGAGTGAAATGGCAAACATAAAGTGTGATTTTCATTGCAGTTTGAGAGGGGCCAGACTACCCATCTCTTCCAGCCTAAACTTTGGCTCACTTTGAACTCAAGATGGCTTAACTGGGGAATCAGGTTGGCTGAGTGGTTTCGTTCCTCTGCCTTTCCCCTCTGTGGACCCCGGTTTGAATCCCACCTCAGACCAGAGCCTTACATGTGGATTGGGTTTTCAGTCCCTACCTTTGGGGTTTTCCTCCCACATCTGAAACTGAACATTTCATCTTGTTTCCTATTCATCCAGTTATTGGCGTTTATTGTGCTGCTTGATGTGTGAACAAATAAAATAAAATCTTTCAAGTTGAGGTGTTCTTTGAACATACCATCAGGATCTGTGGTGCTAGTAGCTGCATCGTTCGAGGCCAAGTCCAGGCCGGAGATCGTCAAGATAACCTCCGATGCATTCTCTCTGTCAAGCTGACCGCTGACGTACACCACCCCACTTGTTGAATTAACGCTGAACCACTGCGAGACATCTATGGTCGGAGTGTTGCCGAACATGTCAGTGGCTGTCACAGACTCAATACTGGAAGATTGACAGTTGCAATAGATTGTGTCAAAGGAAAGGTATACATTTGATAATCACTCTAAAAATTAACGGCAATAAGAACCTAGGGTTAGAAAGCCAACAGCAGCTTTAGAAGTATTTTGAGAAAAAACTCCAATCAGAAGTAACGTGGTTATGTAAAATGATATCAGTTTTTATGCCCCAAAATTTGAATCTGAGAAGCGTTACTGTCAATAACGTTTCTTAGATTGTGTATTCCAATTTGGGAGTATTCTTCCTGTTCGGACATACTCGTTGAAATAATCTCAAAAACGCGACCATCTTCCTGAAATTAAGTTTTCACATGTTAGTTTTTTTTACATACATTTTTCCTCCCACATCTAAAAACATAAGCATATCTTCAGAATGAAACTTTGCATAGACTTACATGTACATCAAATTAGCGGACAGATCCTGGTCGATCGCTTGAACCGTCGTGATGGGCTTATTCAACATGGAGTTCTCCTCCACACTGACGACAATATTGGTGAAGTCAAACGCCGGTCTGAAATCGTTGACGTCCGTCACGTGGATGTACACGATCTCCTGAGTGCTCAGCAAGGGACTGCCGAGATCCGAAACCTGGACGTTGAGGGTGTACAGGTCTTGGATCTCGCGGTCGAGCGGGGTTTCGTCGCAGACGTCGCCGCGGCAGACGGCAGAGACGGTGATGGTGCCGTCGTCAGGGTTGATGGCAAATTTATCTTCGCCGCCACTGACGATGGAAAAGTGGAAGGTGGTGCTGCCGTAGTCCTGATCGGTGGCCGTGACCACACCCACGAAATGATCTAGGGAGGAACAAAGGCACGGTTACTATGTACACTCGGCTACAACTCAAGGATTATCTCTTTATTACATACATTTTATTACAACTGTACACTTTTGTGCAACAGCTCCATAGTTTCTGGATTGACAAGTTGCGTAATTCCCTCTCTCAGCAATGATTCAAAAGAAATGGATTTCAAAAACATACCGTTCGTAGCATCCTCTGGAACAGAGAAGTTGAATGTCTGACCGATTACCGGAGGGTAGTCGTTGATGTTGAGGATGGTAACAGCCACAGTTCCTGTGGCGCTGACTCCGCTTGCACCGATGGCAGTGACTTCAAAGATATGATTGTCCTTGACTTCAATGTCTAGCACACCACTGACTGTTATGATACCTGTTTGAGAATGGTGAAGTGATGCCATTTATAAAACACAATGTCTAGTTTGTTTTTCTTCTTCTTCTGAGTATGTTTTAAAAGAAAATGTCCAGCAAACCACTGACTTTTAAGCCCGGTTCATTCTTCCTGCTTCCTACGAATGTTGACATCACAAATTCGCGACGAAATCCGCACTGGGTTGAGTTGTGTTCAACCCTCCCGGAATATCGCAGCGAAAGAGGAGTTGTAACGTCAAATTCACATCAAATTCGCATCCCATTCGCATTCGCAGGAAGTATGAACCGGGCTTTACCTGTTGGAATAGAAGTGATGCCATTGTTTTAAAACAATGTCTTATTTGTTTTTCTTCTTCTTCTCAGTATGTTTTAGAAGAAAAGGTTTGTCCTTGACTTCAATGTCTAGCACACCACTGACTGTTATGATAACTGTCAGAATATGGTGAATGATGCTATTATAAAAAACACAATGTCCAGTTTGTTTTTCTTCTTCTTTTTCTAACTGAGTATGTTTTATAAGTACATGTCTGTCATTGACTTCAATGTCCAACACACCAATCCCTGCGATGTCTTTCTTAAAACACAATGTCTAGTTTATTACTACTTTTTTTCTCAAACTAACTGAGTATGTTTACACAGAACAAAATAGGGGCCAACCTGTGACAGGGTTGATGAAGAATGGAGCGGCGTCTGGTCCACTTATGCTATACGTCAGCTGACCAACATCAGCCGGGTTGGCCACAGCTACAGTCTGTTGAAACAAAGCACAAACTTATACATAAAGAAAACAATTTGCACCTAAAGATGTAACATAAAACCCAATACCCCCCGTGGGGGGCGGGGGTGGTTGATGGCACACATTCAGTTTGTAACCAGTATTTAAAGGCATAATCAGGTTGGCTGAGTGGTTTCGTACCCCTGCCTTTCACCTCTGTGGATCCAGGTTCGAATCCCACCTCAGACCGAAGCCTTACATGTGGATTGGGTTTTCAGTCCCTACCCGAATGCGTTGGTTTCCCCTATTGAGGTTTTCTTCCTCCCAAATCTAAAACTAAGTATTTCTTCTTGTTGTCCGTCCATCCTGTTATTGGTGCTAATTGGGCTGTTTGGATGTGTAATAAATAAGTAAATAATTGCCCACATTCAATTTGTAACAAGTAGTTGAAGTCATACCGTGACGTAGGTCCCTTCAGGTGAGTGTTCAAACACATCTGCATTGAACGAGCCGTTATTGATGAGTACTGGAATGGTGCTAGTCGAATCAGTCACAAGAATAGTCAACGTTCCGGTTACCTACAAACCAACAAAAAACAGAAAAAGGGTTATAGAAAAAAAAAGAAGAACAAAGAATTGTCATCTTTAATTGAGCAGCGTCTTCTTTCATATGGACCCAATTTCATAGAGCTGCTGAGCACAAAAATTTGCTTAGCATGAAATGTCTTCCATATTGCTTGTTACTGGCATACAGCTGTTGTTTGCTTATCCTGAAAATCACGTGGACAATTTGGTTGGTAATATTGGGTAATATGGAGACCAGACAATTTCCCTTTTATGCTACTCGCTTGTGGAACTCCCTTCCATCATTTTGATAGTTTCTACGTGACCTACCTCTTTAGAGTTCTGTGGGTTCAGTGGGTTGTCCTTGGCCTTGACGATGAGTGTGTATACGCCGTTGGTCAAGGTTTTGTTGACGTAGACATTACCAGTCTGTTGAGATAATGAAATGATATTTGATACATGGCTACAATCAATGTTATGGATACCAGAGTCTGGGTTTCAGACCTCAAGTATTAGTTTTAGACCTTTGGTGTTAATTTTCAGACCTTCAGGTCTTAGTTTTAGACCAGGTCTTAGTTTTACTGCCTTGGGTCTCTTAAATGTCAGACCATAAAGTTTTCAGCTCATAAGGTAAAGTTTTAGTAACTCAGGACTCGGTTTTAGACTTTCAAGTCTTAATTTTAGAACTTCAGATCTCAGCTTTAGACTTTCAGGTCATAGTTTAAGAATCTAAGGTCTCAGTTTCCACTTTCAAGTCTCAGTTTCAAAACTTCAGGTCTCAACTTTAGACTTTCAGGTCTTAGTATGAGACTCTAAGTTCTAAGTTTCAGACTTTCAGGTCTCCGTTTCAGACCTTAAGGTATCATTGTTAAAACTATAGTCTTGGCTTGGTCTCAGACTTGGACCTCCAGGTTTGGAGTAAGTCTAAGGTTTTGGTTCTCTTAATGTACTGTTCAGTCATACCCAAGACTTGGTACCCCCACCCGCCCCCCCCCCCCCCCCAAAAAAAAAAAAAAAAAAAAAAAAAAATTAATAACTTAAAAATCTCACCAGAGGGTTGATCCAGAACATCTCCCCTGTGTTCCCATCAAAGATACTGTAGGTGATGTTACCGTCAGGACCACTGTCTAAATCAGTGGCCACTACGTTGTAGACCAAGGATCCTATCGCTTCGGTGTCGTTGATACTGACTCTGTACGGGGTACCGATGAATTGAGGGCTGTGATCGTTGATGTTGAGAACGTTGATTCCAACAGTGGTCTGCAGATGAGAGACAGTGAGATAAAATTTAGTCTGATTCCTAGACTGGACCTACTCTGTAACTTTGGGTGTTCCATATTGTTTTTATCTTCATAAAAGAAGCGGTACCCGCTGCCAAGACATAGGACTCGTACTGCTTTTAACTACCGGGCAATCTCAGTAGTCGAGTTGGTAAGACACTGCTCTAGAATTGCAAAGGTTGAAGGTTCGAATCCCACCGGAGTAATATGCCTGTGATATTTTTTCACAGGACTCGGGAAAGTACTGAGTATACAGTGCTAACACACATCGGTGAAGGGGTAAAAAATGTAATAAAAATGAGTATTCTTTATCCCCAATGCAAATTTAACATCCATTATATTATTATGCTTGCGGATAAAGACAGGCAAGTTTGGTCACAAAAGCTCACAAAGCATACCTTAGTTTCAATGAGCGAGTGTTAATACCCGGGTAAAAAATATACACAAAATATAATCGGAAAAACAGTATCCAAAGAGTTCGTCCAGGGTGACTTACATTTCCACTGAAAGAGGGTGTCCCTGCATCCGTAGCAGTGATTGTGAGGTTAAAGTCTGAGACAAACTCGTAGTCCAATTCAGCCGTTGGCTTCAAAGTGAGAACACCAGTATCCGGATGTATAAAGAACAGGTCTGTTAAAAAGAAATTGAGAAATAAAATTAGTAGCTGTTTAACAACCAAAAGGACCTAGCTGTAAGATTTAAATGAAAAATATAAGTAGGATTTCAAACTTTGCATGGTGGGAAATACGATATAGTAAAGGTTTGCGGTAACACCATGTAATGATAATCTCTAAATGAGATTGGGTGGTTCGTCGAGTTGATACCAACGGTTCCTTTAACAACCATCCCAACTCATTTAGAGATACATGTAGTCATTACATGGTATTACCGCATACCTTTACTCTATTGCAAAATATTAATTAGTGGTCTGACGTCGTGACCCTAGCAGAGTCTCTTTAAGGTCAGAACGTCCCTTGGTTTCATTACTATCACTATATAGCAAAAAAAAAGAAGGAAATAAGAACTTACTGCTCAAGTTTCCGATGAGAGTGTATGTAATCTCTCCACCCAGGCCACTGTCGGAGTCCGACGCTACGAAGGTACCAATGTAGGTGCCTGACACTCCTTCGAAGAAGCTGTACGGCCCATAGTAATCCAAGGGGAATACCGGAGGTGTGTCGTTAATATCGTCAACATTTACTGTCACCTGGTGATCGAGAGGAGGGATATTGAATGGAATTGTGATCATGGTTTTGATAAGGTGGAAGAATTGTCCCTGGATTTATCAAAATTCTTGGATATTTGTGGATTCATTGACATTTTTGTGCCGTGGCGTGGCCAAGTGGTTAAGCTGTGGTGTTTTTGATCAGCAGAGTGTGGGTTTGAGTCCAGGTCACAACACTTGTATCTCTCAGCATGGTATTTTACAATAAAGTACCAAAGTGCCGGTTAGGTGTTGCAGGTAGAAGTTTTTTTACGTGTGTGTCCTCCACATAACTTGGGGTTCCTCCCTTCAAAAAACAAAAAAAATTACAGAAATTTGTTGCTCACCATGTTATCAAAATACTGCAGTAAACAGAGTCGTGAATTCTGGATCAAGACCCAATTTCATAATGCCCTATTGTTTTTCCTTTTGGGGGCAGGGGGGGGGGGACGGAGGAGGGGAGGGGGAAGATAGAAATAAGTTGAAACTTACAGTGACTGTTCCAGTTCTTCGATCGTTGACATTCCCAGCCTGGTCTGTTGCCGTGACAATCAGCTCATAGTTCTTAGTAGTCTCCCAGTCCAGTTCTTTGATGACATAGACTGACCCCTAGGATACAATAGACACAATCACATGGCTGATAAACAGTACGAATTTATAATAATTTATTGAACTTATATTGCGCTCTCTAAAGGACCAGCCTGTTTGAGAGCGCATAACAAAAACACAATTCCAGTAAGAAAATTAGAATTAAGAAAATTAATCCTGCTTGATAATTAGAGAAACAATCGAACTAGCTTGGTGGTCTAGTGTTAAGACATCTGCTCTAGCAATGCAAAGGTCATTGGTTGGAATCCCAGCTAATTTGCCTGTGGGTTTTGTTTAAAGAACTCAGGAAAATACCCAGTATACAGTGCTTCATACACAGCGCTGTAAGGGGACAATTTTGTGATTTCTTATACAAATTTTAAATTGGTTGGTGATTTTTATTAATTATTTGTTAAAGAAGCATGAATGATTTGAATGATTTATGATTTTGTTGTCAGTGTCAATTTTTACTATCCAAACAATGTTTCCATCAAGATAGATAGGAATTCGCCCTAAATTAGAGGAACTAGATTGCTAAATTTTGTAACAACACACTGTGCATAATTTTCAATGAAAAAAAAGTTCCTGTTAAATTGCTGAGCAAACTGATAATTGTGCTCCGAACCTGGGCCCAATTTCATAGAGCTTCTTGAGTAGACAATTTTGCTGAGCAAAAGAAAAGCTCATTATCAGTCTGAAATGGTGCATGTTACATGGTATTTTGATAGCTACTTTTCATGCTTAAGTAGGTCTATAATAATTATTGGGCTCTGGTCTTACATTATTCTGATGGATTCCAAAGATGCCGTCCGCATTCCCACCAGTGATGGTATAGATGACGTTGGAGTTCTCCCCAAAGTCATTGTCGTCGGCCGTAACGGTGACAAAAATGTTACCGGTTGACGAAGGACCCTCCGTCACGATGACAGGAGGCTGGGGCGGGAATATTGGTTGATTGTCGTTCTGGTCCGTGACGTTAATATAGAAGTGAGACGTTTCCTGAATTTGAGGGATGTCAAAAGTCAAAAGGTCATCGGTTAACTTTTCGGGTGAAAGGGCAAAGGATGATGGATGATTTAATCGATTTAGAAGTAAAGTAGTTTTTGAGAAAGAAGTAATTTCTCACTAAAATATTTGAATTTGAGTGTTGAGACCTCAGAATTAGATTTTGAGGTCTCAAATTCAAACACCTGAAAGCACACAACTTTGTGTGACAAGGGTGTTTATCCTTTCATAGTAATCTCGCAACTTCGGCGACCAATTGAGCTCAAATTTTCACAGGTTTTTTATTTCATGCATATATGTTGAGATACAACGAGTGAGAAGACTGGTCTTTGAGGTTTACCAATATAGTCCAGTGTCTTTAAGACATGCATATCCATAAGAAAGTGCACTCACACTAAATCCTGCGTTGTACGTCTGATCCCTCATCACCACCACCAGGTCATAGAATGCCTGCTGCTCTCGGTCCAGCGGCCCCGTCATTGTGATCTGCCCCAGGGAGTTGATCTGGAAGATCCCGCCGGGGTTGGACGTGTCGTCAATGTAGAACTCGATGTTGTTGGAGGACGCCAGATCGTTGTCGGAGAACACGATGGTGCCGACAGGAATGTTGATGAAAGTATTCTGTTGAGAAGAAGATAACCCGACATTAGGTTACTAAGAAGCTTTGTATTTATCTTATCTACTAAAAAATAGTTAATGGCCTGACAGTTCAGCCCTCAGAGGATCTTCCTCGAGGGCTAGCAGAATCTTTCTCATTTACATGTAGCTTTCAAGAAAGACTCTGCTAGTGTTGAAACGTCAGGAAATAAACTATTCATTTGCATTCATACCTAGGTCCTTTTGGTTGATAAGCAGTTTCCTACAGCTAATTTCATTTTCTGATCTCAATCTTACGACTTGTGAAGAGAAATTTGTGATGTTTGTTTAACTGCCCATTAAATGATGGAGAGGGTCTAGACTGAGAACCAACGACACATAACTTCAATATAGTATTCTTTTTTACCTCTGTCACAGATGCAGTGTTGATCGTCTGATTATACATCGGTGCGTTGTCGTTAACATCTCCAACGTTCACTGCGATGTCGATTGAGGAGTTGCGTGTAGGTTCACCCTTGTCTGCAGCCGTGATCTGAAAGGTAGGACATTATTAATAATAATAATAATAATAACTAGTTTTATATTTAGTGCTTTATCTACTTGCGTCTCATAGCATTGTTCATCATTTAGTTCCGGACAGGTTTTTGAAGTTTTCAGGTTTTTTTTTCTGTAAGGTAGGTGAAGTTACACTTTTGGAGAGGAAGACCTCTTTCCTTTATAGCACCATGCAATAGTATTGCGGCGCAAAAGCAGCCATTCAGACCAGCAACCCCTTCTCTTTACGATAAGTGCACTGGATTCTGCTACATGCATCTCACAAAACACAGGACCTAAAGCTTTACGGCCCTTCGGAGGGACACAGCAATAATGGTTAAGTGTCTTGCTGAAGGACACAGGTGTCATGACTGGGACTTGAACCCACACCCTGCTGATCAGAAACACCAGAGCTTGAGTCCAGTTGTCTTATTCACTATGTGGTCACGAGCCGCCATATTGAATAAAGGATCATTTAGTCTCAACTTACAGTCAGTATGTAGTTCTCAATAGTCTCGCGATCCAGCGATGTTGAAGTCGCGATGTGCGTCGCTCCGTTCACATCGGTCACTAAATCAAAGTGATTTTGCTGGTTCCCACCGGTGATGGTGTATATCAACTATGAAATAAAATGGAAAATTTGTAGTTCACATCGACATGCCAGTCAAGTCTTATTAATGCTAAACTCTTCATTATGGGAAAGCTCAATTAAAGAATTTGGCCACCAAAACTCGGAAACTACACACCCTTTTCAGGATTACCCGTGCTTGAGACAAAATAATGGATGAGCAGTTTATTGACCTAGGGCAGTCAGCAGCCCTACTGGCTTGTTCATGGTCCAAACTAAAGGTTAAAGTCTACACAGTGATGTCTGTGAAGCTTTGCATGGTGAAAAGAATATGAATAAATTATAAATAATAGTACCCTTGCAGGTACAGTATACTCTGCGCGTCTTCAGGTTTTTTTTCTCCTGAAGAGTAACAGAGTATACTATTAGAAAGGTCAAGACCAAACCGGCTCTTTTCAGAGCTAAAACTCCCTTAAAAGAGATTTCTTACATGGTTGTGCCTGCAACTTTACTATTAATTATAGTTTATTCATATTTAAGTCCACTGTTTGGAAAAGGAATAAAGAAAACAAACGGCGAGGCAAGATCATACACCACTGGGAACGAAGTCGTCTAAAAATATTTACCTCTCCATTTTGTCCAGAGTCTGCGTCAGTTGCAGTCACCGTTGTGAAGATGAATCCAGGGTTGACGTTCTCGGTAACGGTGACATCCGTCGGGGGGTTGACAAACACCGGGTTGTTGTCATTCACGTCATCGATGTACACCCAAACCTAGAATGACAAGAAGAAAAAACAAAAATGGTGTAGTTCCCTGCAGAGATGTTTCCCAAAAATAACAGTCCTGCACAAACGGTCAAAGCGCCACTATCCTAGATCTATTTTATGTCATAAACTGTACAGGCCTATCCATAATAAACATGATATCAAGAGAGGGCATTATTACTACTCTAGAAATACTACTGACTTCGGAATGTACATTACCAAGGCAACACAAATCAACAAGATTTTGTCTCGTGAAAAGACTTTAAAAATATATATATTTTTTTTTCTTCTTCAAAAATACCTAAACAAGTAAGGAATTTTGGGGAATATAAACAACAAAACCAGTCACTGAAAAAGTAAGGTATTGCTATAAATTTGAGCTCTTGGTGCTTTTAACGTTGTAAAAACTTTGTGAACTTGAATGGTGTCAACCTTTTGTTTGTTTTTTGATTTAAACAAAACATACCATTAATAACAAAAATAATAACTTACTGCAGAGGAGCCTGGCAGGACTCCGTCACTTTCTCCCAAGACGGTGAAGGTGTAAAGATTCTGTCCTGCCTCAAAGTCAATCGGTCTCTTAGTAGTAAGCATACCCTGTACACACAAACATTGATTTATAAAATTATAAAATACATCAACATCAATATGGACTGTAAAGGGAGTAACCCTGTTTCAGCCTCAGGAGTAGGTTGCAAAAGCCCCTGGAAAATTAGTTGATTTGTAGGCAACACCTTGAAGTGGTTTTCAGTCCTTGTGTGTCATGGGGCTTGCATAAAAATAAAAATATACAAAGTTTCACAAAAACCCTTGAACAGAAAAAATATTTATATGCCTTCTACAAAAACTCTTAAACTATCCAGCCAACTTGGAACTCCTTGCCTGGTGCATGTTTCCCTCCATCCTACAATCTGGACTGTTTTAAGAGGAATATCAATTTCTATGTTCAGCTCCCCTGAGTTTTTTTTTCACGTTTAAATTTTATTCTTCTCGTAGCCCCACACCAAGAGTAGCTTTTAGCCTTGTTTGGGGCAAGCTTGCATTACAAAAAAAAATAAAAATAAAAAAAATAAAAAATTGTAGAATTGGAAGTTGGGGCTGGTTGGAGTTTGGAGAGGTGTATTCATTAAAACAATATGGCAACTTACCGTTGTGGCATCCAACTCAAACAGCTCCAAAATAATGGGGTTGACATTGGGTCCCAGACTGTACGTCACCGGTATATTTGGCTTGCCCGGTATCGAAGCATCAATCTGAAGTTAGAATCAAGACATTGTTTAAGAAATTGCTAAGCTCAGGGAAAGTTAGCAGGAAAGCGGGCGCTCACAATGCCAGTTTCATGGTATTTGGGCCAGCGGTGTATTTCTGCTTGGCAAGTTATTACCTGTGCAAAGCAAAAGTAAGCAGGGAAGCGGTCATTCACAATGTCAGTTTCATGGGTTGTGATGTATTTCTATTCCATGCTAAATCGTACTCTTTAAGAAGCTTGTTCAAAGAGTGAGGAATGGTTTAACAAAATATTGACTTGCTGATGAACAGACGTAAAGCAAAAATGGCTCTCAGCGTACAGTAGGTGGATTTTTGATCGCAGGCATTTACACATACATGTAGGATTTAAAATTAAAAAAATTCACACTGGATCTCATATCCTCAAGCCCTGGGAGGCCCCAGGAGTTTTTATATCCAACGGTAAAACCCTTAACCCTATCCTGTGCACTATGTATTTAACGATGTACGCCTATACACACCCCTGAACCCGGTGGGTATTACACAGAAACCTCTTACCTGTAAAAATGGGTACCCTTGACCCATGTTCTCATTTAAGTGCACCTCATACTTGTCAGTGGTGAACTCTGGTGGGTCGTCCTGGGCGTCGACTAGGTGGACCATGACGGTGGACGTAGATGTGTGGAACGGTTGAGATTGATCGGTCGCTGTGACCGTCAGGTTGTAGGTCTGCTGGACGTCATAGCCGGGAAGTGAACCCTGGACCGTGATGATGCCGTTTTGGGAGTCGATGAAGAAGAAATTGGTATTGCCTAGAAAATAAGTATTAAAACAATAAACAAATATTGCAAATGATAGAAAATGTTATAACTTTGTAATATCCAATTGAAATCATTGTTTGTACTCTTTGGAGGTGTTTTTTTTTTTTTTTTTTTTTACCAGTTCAGACATCTACACTATAGAAACTTGCCCCAGTACTTATGCCACATCAGTGAAAGAGTATATTCAATGTTTTTTGTATCCCTGATGCAATTACTACATTTACGTTTGAAAAACAAGACAAACAAAAAAGTATAGTAAATAGTAAATCGTATAGCCCCTTCGGTGCCATCGCCAACAACGGGGCCTAAAAACATACTAAGAAGACAACAACTCACCTCCAGTGAGGCTGTATAAAACCTGCCCTCCAGACCCCAAGTCGGGATCATTGGCCAACACGGTCGCTACATGCGCCCCTCCGAGGGCATTCTCGCTAAGGTCAGGCCGGAGGTAGACATTCTGAGTGAAGACTGGTACCTCGTCGTTCACGTCGGTTACCGTGATGGTTACGGTTGCTGTAATTGAGATAAAATACATCAGTCAAACAGTTTTTAATTTTTCATCAAAAGAATACGCTTAGCACTCCTCACTAAAGCTTAAAAACTACAAGTTTAATAATTATGGTGACACCATGCAAAAACCCAAATCTCCAAGCCACTGTCCAGTGCTCCTTTTCATTACCATATATGGAGACCAAGGACTGCATTTATGGAAATTCTAAAGACTGGGGCGCTCCGCAAGGAAATATTTATGTACAGAGTTTTTGCTTGGGTTAAGCATAGCCATGAACCTGAGCCCAGACGTGTTGCAGAGAAAGGTAACAAATGATTTCAAAGTTGCATCCTTCAAAACTAAACGTTTACATTGCTGAAATCCACATTGGTTTCTGACTGTCCTCTTCCATCGTCTGTGATAGTAAAGATATCTCGCCAAGTTTCTTACCGGTATTTCTCGGCTGTGAGTCGCCGGCGTTGTACGCCTCTACAGTCAGCTGATAGAATGTCTTAGTCTCCCTGTCCAGTGGCACTGGCCCTCGTGTGAGCGTCCCGTTGGCATCGATGCTGAAGTGGTTCTCTTCATTCCCTGCGATGATGCGGTACAAGATGACGGCATTCGCGTCAAGATCTCTGTCAATTGCTTCGACCTGGTTTGGTGAGATATGGGAAGAGGAGGATGTTATAAAATCAGCATATCAAGGTTTTAGACCAATGTCTTTACAAACTTTTAACAAATATATGTAGTACAAAGAGCTACTCCAGTAGCTTTTTCCCTTGTACTGCATCTCTTTGGAACTCCTTGCCTGGTGCATGTTTCCCTTCATCCTATGATCTTCCATCTTTTAAGAGGAATGTCAATTCCTACCTTCAGCTCAACTGAGTTTCTGCATGTCTATGTTTTCTTCCTTGTAGCCCTTAACCTAGAGTGGCTTTTAGCCTTGTTTTGGGCGACTTGCATAAAAAAAAATCAATAAAACAAAATATATATATAAATATCGTGTCTCTTTAATTCAAGGCATGCAATGTGTTCTGTAAACGCAAACAATTTTATGCATAAACCCATACGGGCTTCGCAGGTGTAAAGCGTTTTTTATCTTTCCACTCCAATTTGAAATAACTGCATAATAGCAGCCCTAGTTATTAACAATCCTTTCTCTTTCCAATAATGGCAAGCTAAGGCATGCAGGATGAATAGGGCAAAATAATATCTTTTTGAAAGTGGCCTTTGGCTCAAGTGTTTTTTGTATGTTATCTTGGGCAACTATTAAGTCGCCATTGGGGCTGAAGCAGGGTATGTAGTGCACACAGTCAACCTAAGTCACCACTGGTGCTGAAAGGATTAAATAGTTTCTCAACAGCCTTACTAATCTACCCACCTTTGTTATAAAACCACCTTGCGGTATATCCTCAGGAACGGACTGCGAGTAACTCTGCAGATCAAAGTACGGTCTGTTGTCATTGGTGTCGGTCACCGTGACGAGGACAGTAGCAACGCTAGAGCGCCCCCCAGCCTCGCCATTACGATCTTTGGCGACAACAATCAGCGTGTACATACCCTGGACCTCACGATCCAGAGACCCGGTGGTGCGTAGCTCCCCCGTCTCCTGGTCAAGGAAGAAGAGACCCAAGGGTGGGTTGCTGGTCGGGTCAAACTGGTAGACGATCTTCTTGTTTAGACCTTAAGGAGGTATACAAAAAGAAAGAGACAAATTTAAAGCGATTTAAAGGGAAGGTTTACGCGTATTTCACAGGATAGCAGGAAATTTTTGATTGTGTGCGTTCAAATTAACTAGGCGTTCTTTGCTTACACAACCTAGCGCAGATATTTGGCGCTTGCACAGTAAGTGGAAAATGGTGATTGTAAGCACAGAATTCAACGGTAAGCAGAGCTATGAAATGGGATCCAGGTCTCACCTTCATCAGCGTCTGTTGCTTGCAGTCTGAGTATTAATCCAGAAAGCATATTCTCCTCAACGGTCAGTTCGTACAAGTTACCCTCGGTGAACACCGGATCATTGTCATTCTCATCCGTTACCGTGACAGAGACGACCTCTGTCGCTGTGTGTATCCCGTCGGTCACCTGGACCTCAAACTCGTAGCTAGACAGCTGCTCACGGTCGAGGGAATTGATCGTGGTGATACGGCCGTTGGCCGGGTTGATGAAGAAGTTTGAAGTTTGGGAAGTGATTGAGTAGATTAGAGTGCCAATGGTGTCCGGGTCCATGGCTGAGGCCTGCAATACAAACATTAGTGTATTATGAATCGGTAAGTTGGGAAAATAGAATTATAGTAAGGTTTGCGGAAACACCATGTGTCGTTTCCAACAATGATTTATAATATCAACAGCTCTCCATTGCTCTTTATGAAGTAAGTTTTAACAGTCAGGAATTTTTTTAGTAACTACTAAATAAAGTACTCTCCCTTAAAGAATGGACATGTTTCTCTCAATAGTGTTTTTGTTTTTGTTTAGCAACTCAAATTATTTACCTGTCCTACGAAGGTCCCAAACGGTCTGTTCTCAGCAACCTCAAAGTTGTACGGGATACCAGTGAACGTTGGCGGCGTGTCATTGACATCAAGTACAGTGACCATGACCATGGCAGGCTGGGCGGAGTTGCGTTGTGGATTACCCACTGAGTAAAAAACAAACCATCAGAGATACAGCTCAGTTTAAGTAAATACTTTGGATATAAATAACGACTAAAATAATAATAATAATTATAATAATAGGTATTTATAAGTAAGGTTTGCAGTGACACCATGTAAAAATCCCTTTGTGAGGTGGTACTGAGAAGAGCCGATTTGTTCTGCTCGACGCTTCGGTCAGTGTGCTCTGAAAGTGTTCTTCAGAAGACGGTCAGAGCACACTGACCGAACTGTTGAGCAGTACCATTGAGATTTTTACATGGTGTCACCGCAAACCTTACTTAGTTAGCATTTTCAAGCAAGCATAGCCTTAAGTCTTATCTTGGGTATTTATAAAGTGCCAAATCAATCGAAAGAGATGTTCAAGACATTGAGAAGACGACAGTGTAAACAAAACAATACATTATGGAGAGGTTTGTAATGACTTTCTCTACTTGAGTTGGGGTGGTTCTGAAAAGAACCGTTTCAACCCAACAATTCGATCAGTCTCTGATCGTCTTCTGGAGAAAGCTGGACTCTGATGCTGCATGCTGCTTAAGTACTATAAGGATGCGGATGAGCTTAGTGATACAATACATATCCAGTGAAAAGGAAACAAAAAATTGGGGTAAACTTACAATCTCTAACCATGACGTTGAGTGTTATAGACTCCATCAGTTCCCGATCGAGTGGCATACTGGTGTAGATCTGACCCGTCGTCTGATTGATCCAGAAGTACTGGCTGGGTGTAGCCAGATAGTACTGCAGCTTGGCATTCATACCCAGGTCGATGTCCGATGCTGATACCTAATCAGAAATAACAACAAGAGTCTTAGGTCTGATTCCTTAAATATCCTTAAAAGATCCCTGTGGAATCAACTCCCATCCAACATCCGTGCTGCACCAACCCTGGACACTTTCAAGAAACTTCTAAAAACCCAACTATTTAAGAACTAATTTTGTCTTGTTTTCCCCCCTTACATAGGGGTAATGATTCAATTCCATATTTTGTATAAGTATGTGTATTTTTTGTCTGTTAATTATGTTTATATTTATGTTGTAATTGTAGTTTGTTGTTTTGTAAAGCGCATAGAGATGTTAATTCATATTATGAGCTATATAAATGTAATTTATTATTATTATTATTACTAAATACAACAGGTGTGTATGTATACAATGCTCATTAAGGTAACCAGACTACATGGTTCTACAAGCCAATTATAGAGTTACATATATATAAGAACTTGAGAGCGCACGCTGTGGGATGCCTGTTTGTCAACTTAGAAAATGGCCGCCTGCGCGCATGCCGGGTCGCGTGTATAGGCCAGTGCGCCCTCTAGTTCTTTAAGATGCCAACTGACACTGAAGCTGAGTGGTCATGCACACTTGGCCCAATGTCTTAGAGCTTGTAAAAAAAAGGGTTGTTGAAATAAAAGGTTGCATCCCCTGGGTGGTGATCGCTCTGCTACCACCTTCCTTGGTTGTATCATATACTTTGGTGTGATCCCTGGCTACAAGGCAGTTAGAAGTTGAATGACTTCTGACTGGCACCCTAAACAAAGTAAAGAGACCCCCAACATCGACGCTAGACAGCTCGGCTAGTAGAGCACCAGATACTAATCTTTTTTTTGTTCAACCCAAAATTATCAAAAAATTACCCCGTCAATTTCCCTTGTGGGTTTATTACTTGAATATTTTACCTGAGTGACAAAAGTATTCGCCGGCAGTCCTTCGAAGATGGACGTCATATACTGAAGCTGACTCCACTGTGGACTGTTATCGTTAGAGTCTCCAACCGTGATCGTCAGGTGAGCGGTCGCAGACTGTGAGGGCACCACGTTGTCCTCAGCGCGGATGATGATGTCGTAGAAATCCAAGATCTCACGGTCGAGTCGATTCCGGAGGATCACATCACCGGTTAGAGCGTCGATTGAAAATGAACCTGAAAACAATCAGCAAATTATATTTTAAATAAAACATAGGATTCGGACTGCCTCTAACTACCGGGCAATCTCTGTGGTCTAGTTGCTAAGATACTGCTCTACAATTGCAAAGGTCGTGGGTTCGAATCACACCCGAGTAATATGCCTGTAATTCTTTGTTCACAGAACTGGGGAGAGTACCGAGTATACAGTGTATACAACTTTGGGTAAAACCAAAGTAATAATTCTTTATCTCCGATGCAATTTTAACATCTATTACTCACAAAATACTTCATCAAGATTGACATTCTTGATAAACTTTTTTGCCGATCCTATATTTTAAGAAAAGTATTTGGGTCACCATTGAGAAAGCCAACTCACCGTCTACGTTGCCTCCAATGATGGAGTACCTGATTTCCCCTGCAGGGCCGGCATCGGCATCACTGGCAAACACTCGGATTATTGTACGACCGGTTTCGGCATCCTGAATAAACAGAAGACAAAAGAATTAGACAACTTTAGAGTCATACGTTTTGGCACATTCTTGGGATCCCAAGAGTTCAAGAAAATTAGACCAATTCAGAGTCAACTATGTTGGCACAATAGCCCTGTAAAAACTACTCTATTCCCCGGGGTTGTAACAGCCCTGTCACACTTGGATTTTCTTTAACCTTAATCTCCCCCGGCAAATGGACACACCCCTGGAAATCTGGAACAGGGGTAAGCGGTAAGACCCTGGGGTATTCTTGAAACCTGCAGCTCGAACCCTGTGGAATAAGGAAGGACCTAGGCGGGGACAGTGTGACAGTGTGCCGGGGTAACAGTGGGGTAAAAAAACTCATGGGGCGTCCCCAGGGCTGTATTATATGGGGACTGGAGACAGTGTGTGAAAGAGGCTATTATCGCAAGTGTGCAGTAAGGTCCTTTTTCAGAAACAACTCCCGAGGGGAGTATGGTTGATTCGGATTGCTGGCTAATGTGAAAAAAATTGTAATGAACATCGTTACCTCATACACCGTCCTGTCATAGACTGACGGTTGAAATATGGGCGGATTGTCATTGATATCTTCAATGGATACCACCAACGTAGCGACACTGACGCCAGTCCTGGAAAAATAGCAATAGCGAATTGTTCTGATTAGTTAGACCAAGATGTTGGGGTGGAGAAATAGAATCCTAACCATTAAACTGTATCTTACACTTAAGTATCTCCATACCATTAAACACACCCAGATATAGTAAGCACTATATGGTCATGTTCATGGACAAATAGCAATAGCGAATTGTTCTGATTAGTTAGACCAAGATGTTGGGGTGGAGAAATAGAATCCTAACCATTAAACTGTATCTTACACTTAAGTATCTCCATACCATTAAACACACCCAGATATAGTAAGCACTTAATGGTCATGTTCATGGACAAATAATGTAGCAATAGCGAATTGTTCTGATTAGTTAGACCAAGATGTTGGGAAGGAGAAATAGAATCCTAGCCATTAAACTGTATCTTACACTTAAGTATCTCCATACCATTAAACACACCCAGATATAGTAAGCACTTAATGGTCATGTTCATGGACACTAATGCAACATTGCACACATTATGCTTTTTGCATCCCTGTGGAGACATCTTTCTTTCCTTTGCCCTGTAGTTAAGAACCTCCCATAGACATCTTAGATAAATTTCCTCTTGGGGCACCCCAGTCTTTAGAACTCCCCTATGTAGACTTTTGGTGTTCCCTTTTATGTTTTGCTCTCGCTCTCGGTAAGGTAGTGAAAATGAAATCAAATTTGTCATTCATTACAAAAAAATTATCACTTAAGTACGTAATGGCCTCAAATCGTGGATCCTTCTTTGTTCAACTCTTTCTTCTGACAAACGTAGACCCAATTTGTTAACCTTTAGGATAGCAATTCGTGGACCTATACAACCGTATGAAGAGAAGCATTAATGGTTTTTTTCCCATAACACAAAGGCCACAATGCACACGTCCATATTACGAATATAAACATAAAATCTTACGCTGGTGGCACGGCGGGTGCAGTGTTGTACGCCTCGATAGTAAGAGTGTAAGTCTGAGCTGAGTTCTCAAAATCAACATTGGACGTCGTCGTGATCACGCCAGTCGTTGGATTGATGGAAAACAAATTCTGAGAAAGATCATTCACATGATAATGCCTTTTTAAAGGGAAAGTATGAACTGTAAACTTAGTGAGCTTTCAGATTGAATATTATAACTATCTTCCTTCTTTTTAACAGCCTCCTCTCTTGTACATAGTTAATTCCTAGTTATTTATTTATTATTTGCTTTAACATTATATTGTTTTGGTAAAATTTTACGCACTTTTGATTTTGTTACATTTCTATGTGCTTTTTAATTCTCACAATTGTTCTTTTTTTTCCAACACGAGTATGGAATAAACATATTTTGGAATTGAAATTTTTGTTTTTTTGGAATTGAATTCCAAACCCCCATATTCTTGTCCTTGATTTTAATTATTTAACTGCCATTGATAAGGTTAGAATAAAATGTCGCAAAGGACTCACGCCTTGGTTCCCACCAGTGATCCTGTATCTCGTGACGGCGTTGGTTCCTTCGTCTGCGTCAGTCGTGGAGAGCGTGATAACAGGCGTGTTCTGAGGTGAGCCTTCTGTCAACGTTATTGGTTGAAGCTCTGTCAAAAGACGGAAACTGATTTTAATTTAGTTCTTATATAGTGCATTTAAAAAAAGAAAATTCAATGTGCTTTAAATTAGTTCCCTGGTCATTGGGCCAATAGTATTCCTAAAATCTTTCGAAGCTCCCTGGGGTAAAATCAGATAAATACCATTATTGGTGAGAAATGGGGAAGAGGCTCAATCTAGTATTACTCACGGTTGCTGAAGAGTGGGTTGTTGTCGTTAGCGTCAGTTACCGTGACAACCACGGTGGCACTACTGGTAGCGGAATCTTCAGCAAAGAGCTGTAAAAACATGACATTTCAAAAATAACTTGTTTTATATCTATGAATAAGGAGTCTAACACTTTAAATAACCTGAACTCTGAGTGAAAAGCGCAAAAGCATACGAGCATGAAGCCAAATTTTAACAATTATCTTTGGTTCTAAAAGCCCAATTCTGCAATCTGGGGCCTTATTACATGTATATAGCTTTATCTTAATTTCTTTCTTTTTTGTCTCAAAAAGATAAGTTGTTTTTTTTTCAGGGAGGGTGGCCAAAAAAATGTTTTGTTTTTATTTGTTATGCAAAATAAAATGGAATTCTGGTTCAAAGCAGAGAAAGGGTGGCATAATCACCTTCCTTTAAAAACGCAAACTCTATTCCTATCATTACCTGGAGATTATACATCTTAATTGACTCATAATCCAATGGACGAATCAGGGTCAAGGTCACACTGGCCTGGTCCACTGCTGACGAGGGGGAGACAGAGAACGGGACAGTGTTGCCGTTTTGGAGGGTGATACGGAAATTCCCTTGGATCATCTGTGATTATAAAAAAAATAAAAAAATCACAACAAAATAAAAGTTAGTTACTGGCCTTCGAGATTACTTCTACATCCTGCAGTCTAGGATCGAATCTTCAGCCAGAAGACAAAAGCTTAAATTTGTTTATGAATCAGTTAACTACTAAACTTTACATAAACGGAAGATTTTTACCAAAACCAAGTGAGAAGTAAGAAGTCAGTAAAAAAAAAAAAAAAAAAAAAAAAAAAAAAAAATATAGTGAAGTGTGTTTACGTTTACGTTGATACTCGGCAGAATCCTTAAGTGAGGACGCAAGGCCAAGGGTGCTTGATTGTTGATGCAGTGCAGTGTGTTTATTATTATTATTTTTTTTCCAAGCCGACTTTTTTTCAAAATCCCTTACACCCCTGTTCAGTACGCCCTCAAGATTTCCTTAAACCATCTCTTCTCCAGAAGAGTATGCAGCACTCCTGGGGCTGAAACAGGATTACCCCCTCTACAGTCCGTAAGGATTTGGGCTTTGGAGCATGGCTGGGAGAGCAGAATCCAATGAGAAAGAAATAACGGTTTCTTCCAACTGAAGAAATAATAGTTTATACATGCATGTAAGTGCCTTGCTCAAGTATCATGACCCGGATTGGAACCCACACTAAGCGGCATTGTTGTTAGTTTACAGCTTGCAACCTTCTTCTTGCGTAAATGTTGTACTATTGTCCAGCAGAAGGGCGCTTAAAGGCAGTGGACACTATTGGTAATAACTCAAAATAATTATCAGCATAAAACCTTACTTGGGTAACGAGTAATGGTGAGAGGTTGATAGTAGAAAACATTGTGAGATCCGGCTCACTCTGAAGTGACGTAGTTTTCGAGAAAGAAGTAATTTTCCACGATTTTGTATTCGAGACCTCACATTTAGAATTTGAGGTTTCGAAATCAAACATCTGAAAGCACACAACTTCGTGTGACAGAGTGTTTTTTTCTTTCATAGTCATCTCGCAACTCCGATGACCAATGGAGCTCAAATTTTCACAGGTTTCTTATTTTATGCATATGTTGAGATACACCAAGTGAGAAGACTGTTCTTTGACAATTACCAATAATGTCCAGTGTCTTTAAGAGCCTGTCGTCCTGCCAGGAAACTCATTAATACTTACCGCTTCACCATCAGTAACGAGAATGCTGACTGGTAAGATGAACCCAGGAAGCTCAGCCTCTGAGACACTGACTGAATAAACCGATTGGTCAAACATCGGAGGTTCATCGTTCAGATCATTGATGACGATGTTGAAGGTGGTGAAGGCAGATTGTCCACCGCCCGGACCAACTTCAGTTGCCTGTAAAAAGGGCAAGGAAGGGAAAATGTTTTTAAACTCCAACATTTGTCCAAGGAGCGCAATTGAAAACTTTGCTACAACAACGTTTTGAAAATTATGGGATGATTCCAAATGAGATGAAAAGTGTGTTTAAAATCAAGAAAAGTCTAGCTAGAACCACTTTGTGCTAAACTCATCAGGAATAGCAAAACAGGAAAGGGGGTGGATGGGTAGGAAGTGAGACACTTTACCACAAATATTTGTTTAAATTTTTTTATTATTAAATTTTTATATATATATTGTCATGACCATAACAAAATGATTGCACCATTTGTACCGCAACGCACCTTGAGGAAACGAGTACAGTTGCCATGTAATAATGCCATGTTTTATACTATTTGGGACTCCGTTTTCATCCAAAATGCTTTGCACACCGATCATGGCCATTAAGACTCCTAAGCAGGCATATGAGCTATTGGGGTCGATGAGTGGGTAAAAAAAAAAATATAAAAAAAATAAACCATGAAATTAAAGATTGTTGATAATTTTGAATGACGCCTTAAAACCTTACCCTGATGTTGAATTCTACCGATGAGGGTAGGTTTGGATCCTCACGATCCAACTCTCTGATGACTGTGATTTCACCCGTGTTAGGGTTCAGCGCAAAGAACGACCCCTGGTTGCCTGAAGACACAAAAACAAAACACACAAGATCAGCATACTTGTTTTTGGCAACATTGGAATATCTCCACAGAGCAAGTGCCATTAGCACTTTTGTAGATATCAACGCTATAGAAGACCTCATTGATATAATCATTATTAGAGAATCTTTATTAATACTTTCAAAAATCCAGTTTGATGTTTTTTGTCACTCGGTGCAAGTTCCCTGTAACGACCATGAATTTGCGGAATGCGTGAATCCAAGATATGATAACTGACCTGAGATAATGTCGTAGGTAATGGAGTTGGGATTCAGCGTGTCCCTGTCCATAGCCACCACCTGCTGAATAACGGTGTTCTGTTGGAAATAATGGAATCAAAGATTAATATTGTAATAGGAATGCGGTTCATAAAACACAGGCATGATATTTGGTCTCAGAATTATTTTATCAAGTACAAGAGTTGACCCACATGTACATGTACACAATGGTGTGCGCTTTAAAAAACTTCTCAGGCCTTTTCTAATTAAAAAAAAGGAAAAGAAGAGGAACAATATCATGCCAGATAACATCAAGCAGCCAGCCCAACCCCCCCCCTACCCCACCCCCCAAAAAAACTAATTCATAAACAGAGCCCATGCATCTGATCTGCTGCCCTAGCTGAGGTCAAACAATGGAGACAGGCATACATTTTTATACAACGTTTTACCGGAAACCGGTTACCAGCCAAATTTCCATAAAGGTTAACATTGTTTCATCTGCCGTCAATTTCACAAAACTCTTCCTAACTTAAGACTAATCTTAGGACTTAAGACAAGTCCCAACCCTGCACTGTAGCATGCAGACCTTAAGATTCATCTTAAGTTAGGATGACTTACTCGTTCTAACTCGAGATAAGACGAGTCCTAACTCTTTGTGAAATCGACCCCTGGTTCCCAAAGAAATTTGGTAAGCAGTATTTTCTGCTTAACAGCTTTTAGAAAATGGGCCCTTGTTTGCTTACCACTGGTGTGCCTTCATCAATGGCTTTATCATAAGGTGTGTTGAGGAACTCGGGCCCAGCATCTTGTACATCAACTACGTTGATGGTCAGAAAGCTCTCTGAACTGAGGCTGTTGGTTGCAGAGTCCTGGTAACAGAAGGAGAGACTCAAATGTTAAAATCAGACAATACTAATAATAACAACATTTATAAAGTTTCATGCAGAAACGCTTCTCAGATTGATTGTTTTCAATCCATTTTTCTAAAAACACTTTTCTTAGACGGGAAATCATTTCTGAGAAACATTCCATGCCAGATTGATTGATATGCTTTTGAATCCTAAAACCACATTCCTTAAGAGGGAATCGTTTTTTAAAATGTTAAATATTATCAACTGTGCTCTTTACCAAGTAAGTTTTTATGATTATTTTTTTGGAGTAATAACCAAAGGTATACCCTCCCTTTAAAAAACAATGACACATCAAACGGAGGACAACTTTAGGACTAAGCAACACAACAATAATTGTCTGATTTAAGCCCAATTCGTACTTCCTGCGAATCCTTTGCACGAAACAAATTCAACGCCACATTCGCAGGAAGTATGAACCAGGCTTAAGTTGTCAAACATGGAAACACTCTGTAATCACATGCGTGAGGATGTGATGATTTTACAATACAAAACAGTGGAAATCGGTGCTTTGTCGAAATACACACGGTGACTGTTTAAATACAAACCTCCAAAAAGGGCAATACTCCATCCTGAAAGCCAGCGAGTTTACAAGAAAATACAGACACAACATAATTATTGATCAAAACCATTATCACTGAAATTTATACCAACATTATTTTTATACGTATCCCTGGTGATGCCTCATAAGTGAACTAAATCACTGAAGCTCGCAAGCCTAAGGAAACCTGTAAACAAGTGTGCCTGCTATTTGAAAAAAAACCCAGGGTTAACCCCTACTCTTCCACGATAAGTGTTCTGGGTTCTTTAACGCGTGCTCCTAGTACACAGCACCTATGGCTTTTTTTCCACTCCAAGGACAAAGCAATAACAGTTGAGAGTCTTGTTTAAAAACAAAAGTGTCAAGACGGGGAACCAAGCTGATCAGAAACACAAGAGCTTGAGTCCGGTGCACTAATCCAACGATGTAATATTTTTTATGTTTTTATTACCCCAAAAATCCCTCACTGTAGCTCTAATACGCCAAGAAAGACAGACAGACAGACAGACAGACTTACTCTTGCGATGATCTTGATATTGTAGACCTCATTTGTTTCATAATCCAAGTTGCCCGAGACAGTGATGACGCCCGTGACTGGGTGGATGCTAAACGGTCCGGGCGTATCCTGAAATTTTTTAACATTTTCAAAAGTAAAGGTAGGATTAGTGTTAAAAACTTAGTACTTTTTATATAAAATTACATTAGTCCATCTCTTCATAGAGTAAAATGTCGGGGAACAGGCGTAAAGTTCAGATACAAATAATAAAAAGTACAATATGTTCTACATGTATATATTTTTTATGCAAGTACACTCCAAACAAGGCTTAAAAACACTCTTGGCATAAACTAAGGAAGAAAAACTATTTAATGCAAAAAAATAACTCAGGGGAGCTGAAGGTAGGAATTGACATTCCTCTTAAAACAGTCCAGATTTTAGGACGGAGGGAAACATGCACCATGTTAATTAGGCTTGGGTATCATCCATCAGAAGCCTGGCTGGTAGAGCAGAAAGCACTACCTCCCCAATGTTTATGAAGCAATCGTGGTTAAGTGTCTTGCTTAAGGACACAAGTGTCAGGACCGGGACTCGAACCCACACTCGGCTGATCAAACACCATAGCTTGAATCTGGTGCTCTTAACTGCTAGGCCATGACACGCCACATGTATGTGCCCCCTTGCCCAATCCAGCTTAACCACTGGTAATATGGAGACCTCCATCCTCACACAAAATCCTATTGTACTTATGTTTTCCTTAATCATTATAATAAAGTAATTATATAACTTTTCTTTGTGTGTGGTAAAAATAAAAGAAATGAATGAAACTTACTTCAGAGATGGAATACTGGACGATCTTAGCCAACAGAGCGTCTTGATCAGTGGCCATGACGGTGAAAACATTGTACCCGAAGTTGACGTTCTCGTGAACCGTCGTCGTATTGGGAAGGTTGACAAAGACCGGTGCGTTGTCGTTGACATCAGAGAGTAGTAGAGTTCCACTTTGTTGGACCTGCAGAAAAAAATTAAACAATGTTTTTGCGTCAGGGCAAAAGCATCATCGTATATTGATACAGACGAAAAGGTACAAGGGGTGGTACAGCTTGCAACAACTCATTTGATTTTCTCTTAAATCCACACTTTTAAACGTTACCTCGTTAAAACCATCCGTGACTGACACCAAGAAGTTGTAGATGTGTTGTTCCTGTGAAAAGAAAAACCGATCAAGTTTTGATTATTTGCAAAGGACAATATATATCAATGGAAGTTGGACAATTCAGAAACACGAGGGCTCGCCCTTAACACTTGACCGAAGTACAACAGGGGAATAAAACAGTGCTCAATGTGCCTTCTACTTTCACAACTTTTAAACTGCCAAAGGTGGTCCAACATGGGTATTCAACAGTATTTAAGCAGAGACTGTGCTCTGTTTAAATGTAAACAAAATATTATGACCTGGGTTGACAAACGATTCATTTTGCTTGATCGCATAACAGTAAGTTACATTGCTATGCAGACTGGAAGTGAATGTAAACACAGCAAAAGATTGCTGCACATAAAACAAAAACATTTGAAAAGAATCAAAATAACTTCCGTACCTCTCTGTCTAACTGCTGCTTCAGGGTCAGCCACGCTCCGTTCGGACCGTCTGGAACGACGATAAACAGCTGCTGCGCTACGTTATCGTGGAGATTAAAGGTCAACGACGCGCTGTCAGGGTCAATGGCGTCCAAGTGGAAGACATTGCTACCTATAGGTGGATAGAAAAAAAAAGGAATTTTGATGAAGTAGGTTCATTCAGCGATGCTTTATGGGCAATTCAGAAAAGTCAATGTTAACAAAAAATAATTTAAATTATTGAGATTTTAACAAACTAGGGACACTGATGGTGACACTTAATTTCTTTAATATTATTTCACCTACCTGCAGAAGTACTTTCTGGTATGTTGATAACGATGGAGGATTCGTCAAAACGCGGGGGGTCATTGGAGCCGCTTGTTTCTGTAAATAAAACAAATATTATCGGATTAATCAAATTTGTATTTATCTTATTAGGTTATTTTTCCCTCATTACTTTATGGAAGTTTGCCTCAAACCAGACTTAAAGGGACGTTTGGTAATCACTCTTAAAATAAAAGGCAATCAAAAACTTTTAGAGAGAAGCCAGTACAGCAGCCTTCGATAGTAAAAGCATTTTGAGAAACATTTCAATTCAAAGTAATCTGGTTATGTAAAAAGATATCAGTTTTTATGCCCTACAATTCCAATCTGAGAAACGGTACAGTCAACGTTTTTCAGATTGGTATTCTAGTTTTTACGGATTATTCTTCCTGAGAGGACATAACGGCAAAGGATTTTGGCAATTATCTCAAAAACGCTACCACCTTTTGAAATGGAACTTTCACAGTTAATTGTGTGTGCACATCTATATTTACAAATGATTTAAACAATCGAGCGAATCCAAAAACTGAAGGTCTTCTCTGCCCTTATAAGGCATAATTAATATTAAAGGGAAAACCGTTCAATCTTGCTATGTGGTGGACCCTCTGTTTGCTTTATTGAAGTACGCCATTAACTTAAAATGGGATTCATAAGCTTAAAGATAGATCCTAAACACCCAATTGTAATCCGCATTGAATAAAACAAGCAACACAGGACGGGCTCCTCTACATATATAGGCTATTTGTAACTTGGAGAGTTCTAATCCAACACTGAGTGCAATATGGATTTTTGTTTCCAGGGGTTGCTTTTGTTGTGGGCGCTCGATGTTTTGAAAGACAAATTGACCGGAGTGGGTTTCTTTCATTCTTGGAGCATTGAAACTGTGAAGGGTTTTCCGTGCTGGTATTGTGAGTGTTTTGTGAGTAAATATTTGTGTGGGTTGTTTTAACAACTCAGGCGACATTTGTTGAAGAATGTTTTTTTTTAAAGGAGGCGTAACTGGGGGGGGGGGGGGGGAGCATGTTCCCCCAATTGATGTCCGCACTTGCTTGTACTGCAAAAAATTTTTTTAAATTCATTTGATTGTTAAAACAACCTCAAATTTTGACAGAACGTTACCTAATTTTTCTGTTTATTTCTTTTATTGAAGATTATTCTAATATTTTTTTTAGACAGTTTAAGACTGTACACTCAGTTTGTTTCAATTCTTGTGAAGAAAGTTCACAGAAATTGGGAAAGTAGAAAGTAATATACAAGTGTTGTAAAAACCACATTATATATTTTTTATCCCCCAGTTTATACCAGCTGCCAATCACCTCCCAGCATGCAGTTGGACCTAACAGGTCAACGTCCGAAAACATACATGCAACTTGTACAATTGTTGCAATTTATACAGGTCTAACGACCCTCGTTAACACTAATGCAGCTGTAATGTACCAAAACATGGATTAATTATTGTTTTTTTAACATAATGGCATTAAGCCAAGATGCAGAAAGCCCCCCCCACCCTGTCCCTTCCTGACAAAGAACTACACTACAGGAATGCTCTGGTTAACACTATTGATTAATACTAGTGGATAAGGAGTGTGTTATTGTGTGGCACTACCAGACATTATCTAGTCATTATAAAACCATTGATCAATAAACAGTAAGGGTGCAGCGTTTGAAAAATGTTCTAACGTGCGAAAGAATGCGACTCAAATTGTCAAGGAACTTTGCCTTTGAGTCAAGACTGTTTCTTTTCCCCCTGAATGAAATGGCATTTCAAAAGTATAAAGCATTTCGATAAACATTTCACTTCGCAGTAGTGCAGTTGTATGTAAAAAAGATATAAGTTTTTTTAAACAAAATCTGAGACCGTGCGTAACGTTTCTCAAATTGTGTATTTCTGTTAGGAATTATTCTTCCTGCCTGGACATATTCTCTCCGTATTTTCTGCGATATCTAAAAACTGCTGCCACATTTTAAAACATCTTCATTAATATAGGATTAAAGCAATTGGACGGTTCCAAAAACAAAGGTTTACTTTGCCTTTAATGCTCGATTAAAAAAAAATAGTTTTTCTTGTTTTGATTCTGGTCTGTAAATCGTATTCTGTTCCAGTAAAATAGTAAAAATAGTAAAACACAAGCCCTGTGGTCGGTTGGATTTTCCTCCCGGGTAGTGACTCAATAACAAAAATGGCCCCGGGGCAAAACAAACAAAACGGTTTGCCGCGTTCCGATCGAAATCCAATTTGGCTAGACTGTAAAACAGTTTGAACACGCACGTCCAACACAATTTTCCTTTGGTCGGTGCGTGTCAAAAATGTCAAAAGTTCATGAAACTGTGAAGAAATGGAGCAATGGTTGTGGAGGGGGGGGGGGGAGGGGTCGTTTCTCAGTGACAGGATTAAGTTCACCCAGGAATATTTTTCCAAAATAAAATACAACTCAGTCTTTGCTGCTGATCAGGACCCAATTTCATAGAGCAGCTTAGACAATTTAGCTTACAAATTGTGTGCTTATCAAAAATAAACAGTGATACCAGTGATTTTGGACGAACAAAATCGTTCCCTGGCTTAGCAACTTTTTATGCTTAAGCAGCTCTATGAAATGGGCCTTGTACGGTCCATTCATTTAAAAATGACTTCCATCACAAATTTGTATACAAGTGATTACAACCTATTGACAAAACAGATTCTCCTTTGTAGGATTAAAAACTATTGATTCTCACCCCTTTGGGATGGTGGAAATGGCCGCAGGATAAAACACACAAAAGCACAAATCCAATTTATGAGTAGGGTTTGTTTCTTCTTCAAAAGCTGCGGAACAATCAGGAAACTATAAGGCCATAACGACGACAACAATGGTAATAAAACAAGTGCTAAATGTTTATGTGATGGAAGGGTGAATGGATTTTATGTTCCGGAACGAAGAAAGGTTATGTAGCTTGTGTAAAGTTTTTTTTTTTTTGCATTTTAAGTTCTGTTCAAGTGAAAAAACTAATTGTTAAATACAACTTGTTTAGAGAACTTTGAAAGGAAACTTTGGGAATTAAACATGACCAACTATTTGGGAAATGTTGCTGTTTGTGGGTTATATTTTTGTAATAGTAAAGAAAGCGATAACATTTTTGTGAAAAAATCATAAAGTGAAAGTACATTTTGTATAAACTTGAATTAACTAACAACAAGACCAATAACAACAATCAACAACTTTGTGTTTTCTAATCTGTGTCTGTACATTTGTACATTCCCAAAAGATTATTATGTGCTAGTCTTAAACTCAAATTCAATGCAATTTTGATTGAATATCATCAGAATTCAGGAAATAAGCTGTAAATTCTCTGTACAAAAATGTACCATATTCTTAAAACTTGACGTCATCAAACATTTTGGTTATTGACATAAAATGCACTTGAAGGGCATCAAACATGGTGGCCTTGTACAACGTTTTTGCATGACAGGTTAGAGACTTGTACAATTTTTAAAAATTAGTGAATCACAAAAACTGAATTTGACCTTGGAGCCCCTCTTCACAGAAAACCAACACCGCATCAACTCTTACTCAACAAAATTCACAATAATGAAGCAATACGCTTCATTAAGTTATATAGCTTCCAATTCACATATGAATAAGCACTGGGTATGCGTTAGTTGTTCAGCAACAAAAGAAGAGCTTTGACAAGTGGATGCTTTTGTTTGGTTTCTTAAAAATTAAAAATCATGTCGTTATATTTTTTTACACAAGCAGTCACATAAAAAAAGTAGTAAGGGTTTAAACAGCATAAAATTGAATTAATTGACGATCTTCCATTTTAAAGTCACAGTGGGGGGGGGGGGGGTTAGGAATTCTCTCTGTAAAGATTGACCACATGGATACACTTTGGGATTAACTCCTTCAGCTACAAGCTAATCTTATCTTCTTAAAGGATTTGATGAAGAAAGACGAACCTTTGTGAAATTTGTCCGTTATCATACCAACATATAACATTTGTAAAGGGGTATACCAGGGATAAGAGCGCCTCAAAAGCTTCTTAAATGTTGTTTACTCAACTTTGATGGTATCTGTATTTTATTTTAGTCTGAAATATTTCTCTAACGATTTTTGATTATTAGGGTTTTCCCCCATGCACAAGCTCATGTATTGGGCCGACTTGCGGGAATTGCATGCCACAAATGAATTTAGTTTGACCAAGAAAACAACTAGAGACAATGCCTTTGGAAAGGTACTGCATGAACCACTGATTCAGAACTTTTCTGAATATAAATTTGTTAAATATTTGTTTAAAACTACGACTAGGAGTCCGAGTGGTAGAGCAATAGTTACTTTGTCTACTGATTTACTAGTTTACTGTAGACATGTATCTTGTTGTGACTTCCTGCACAGCGCTTTGATTTTTTAGGGTTAAACACTATAGGAAGAATAAATGATTGTGTTTAAAAATATGTTTATTTATAAAGAACATTGAAAAAGAAAAACTTACGTATAGAGCATCTATCTCCCGTCCATCCAAACGTGCAAGTACAGATGAAGCTTGTTCCGACATTACGACAGGCCCCTCCATTCAGACACGGCCCCGAATCACACGGTGACGCTGCGATTAAATCACACAGGCAATAAACAATCAGGACAAAGCGGACGGATATCAGTGACATGATGTCACAGTGTGTCATGGTGTCACAGTAGTGACAATGACAACTCTTTCACCGTCATAACACCACGACTCCGAATCCCAAATAAGTGTTTTCAATCATTGTTCAGCTTCAGAAGCAAAAAGACTGTCTTCCAAGGGAACTGTTGTTCTTTCCGTGGTGAACTGTTTCCGTCTGTTTTTTAAATCCATATGCCACATCTACGATAACTTCCCACCAATCAATAATAAACCTAGTGATTCAGTGGAGGATACATCCCATGACAAAGATCTCTGCTCTGCCTGACAAACATGGCTCACACTCGGTCCTGTGTCGTCATTGTTTTTCCGGGGCAAACAGTGTAAGTAACACCCCACACTAAACGTACAGAAAGTTTGTTCCCACACTCTGAAATGTATGACTTTACAATCTAAAGGGAAAGCTGACACAAGAACTTAGTGTTGCGTGTAGAGTATATAACTGTATGACCTTCATAGACTATATAGGAAAGAATTGAAGCGATAAGCTTTCAAACGACCTCACTGCAACACAACTTTTTTTTTACTAAGATAGCCACCACAGAAACACCCCTTGGTGGGGTTAGTCTATTGTCCCTAATCCCTCCCATTTCATGTAACAAGCTATTGATGGATTGGACCATTTCAATACCCAATGGGGGTGCTTGACTCTAACTTCACCTTAATCTCCCCCCTCTCTCTGTGGATCCCCAAGTCCTATTGATATTTAAATGAATGGGGCACAATGATTGCTCATCATCAGTGACTGTGAATTGAAACTAACTGTCACACTCAAGCAATTCATTGATTGATTGATACCCATGTAAGACCAGGTAAAAAATAAAAAAGTTGATCATATCCTGGTGGGTTTTTTTTGTAAAAGAGGATGAGGATCTTTTTATTTTTTGGCCAGACTGAAAAAATTACTGGCTTTGTAGAAACAAAACAGCCTCCGAGAGACATCTCTTTAAAGGGAAGATAAACGTTTGGTAATCTTTATTGGAATGAACGCAAGAAAAGGCTTTGGTTAAAATTGTACAGTGTTCGTATCAATAGTATAAAGCATTTTGAGAAACATTTCAATTCACTTCAAAGTAATTTGAACCATGGCGGTTTCTCTGAAAAAGTTCACCCAAAAGTGAGTCAATATTTAGGCTGTAAATCTTGGCCCATGAAAGGTTTTCAGGTTTTATTTGTAAAGCATGGATATATGGACAAATTGTTTCTGAATGTTGAAACCAAAATATTATGGGGTTTGTTTTTTGTTTTCTCAAGTGTGAACAATGCTCCAATATTTATTGAAGATGTCGGTCACCTACTGCCCAGGTAAACTATCCCGGGCAAACTAACCGAGACATCAAGTCCAGTGCGGATGCATCGTCCTGGTAAAACTAGCCGGTAAAATACCACGCCCAGTTTGCTGCACAACCATGATCATGGTCAAGTTTAAGACTTTTAAAGACCCTTTTAATGCTACCCTTAAAAAAAAAAAAAATAAGTCAATAAAGCTCAAGTTTCGGTAGTAAATACACTTACACACAAGAATTATGAAATTTAATAATATATACTTACGACAGTTCTGTTCATCCAGTCCATTAACGCAGTTGTTGATTCCATTGCAGATTAGATTGCGGCTGATGCAGACGCCCGGAGCGCAGGTGAACTCCAGGGAGGTACAGGGCATCTGGCAGTTATTCTCGTCCGAGCCGTCTCGGCAATCAAAGCTGGTGTCACATTGACGGGATAAAGGGATGCACTCGCCGCTTCCGCATCGGAAGTCACTCGCAGAGAAACAATTAGGACCTGACCATCAAGAAGAGGGAAGACAACTCGGTTTAAGAAGGTATTATGCATAGGTCTCGAAAAAAAAAACTGCACCCACACCAATAAGCCTTTTTGAGATATGGCAGACACAATGCCACATAAGGTTTAGGTAAATTTGTGCCTATACTCCCAAAACCGAGCAGTATACTCCTATCACGTCTGCCATACCTCCTTGCTAGGTTTCCATGTAAATCTACTCTTCCCTAAAACAGGTGCCCCTTACCCGAGGAAAATTGCTCTGACCGAAACAGTTATTGGTTATGACCACCAAAACGCACCCCTGGTTACAGGATTAACAAAAAAAGACAAAATATTTGCAGAGAGTGTTATGTTTTGTGTAAACAACCATATTCAGTTTTTCTGATCAATTTACAGTGAAGAAAAGTTCACCCAACAATAACTAAACACAAGGGTGAATAGAAAAATAAGTTTGCGTCATTTCGTTCAAGTTGATCTTTAAAGTTCTACATCTTTGTGGACTCACCAAACTCGCAGTTTGTTCCTGCGTACCCAGTTGGGCAGATACAGGAATAGATGGTGCCCTGGTTGTCTCTGTTGCACGTACCACCGTTACGACACGGATTGGAGATGCAAGGATCTAGATGGTTCGGGGGAAGAATTTAACATTAACGCTAAGTTTCATCTTAAGATAAACTGTCAAGTATGGACGATGATTTTCGTACTGAAGCACTTGGTGTAACAAGTTGTGATATTTTAAGTCTGAGAAAAGTTTCTGTCAGATAAGTTTCTCAGAATGTGTATTCCAATTCCAGATAAATCTTCCTGCGTGGACCCACTCTGGATTTTCGTTGATATTTCAAAAGCTCAACCAACTTCCAAATGAAATTTTCACAGCTAAGTTCTTCTGCATAAATCTACGTTTACAAAGGACTATAATCGTTCAAACGTTTCTAAAAACCAAAGGTATACTTTTCCTCTAACTCCCGTTCAAAATCAAACCACTGATTTGGTTACAGTGTGCCGGGCTTAAATAGTGACTAAATTGTTGAACTAACTACAATAACCCTTCGCTAAGTGCAAGGTTACAGCAAAAGAAACTTACCAGTAACTTACCATGAAACTTCTAAAGTTGCAAAATGGAATGTTTGATTAACAAATTCAACAGCTTTCAACTAAGGAAAGCTAATACTGACTGTGGCAGCAAGTTGCACATTGTTTAAGGAAATTTGCACGACAGCACATATGACAAACAAAAAACACAAACAACAACAGAAACAACAATACTAAAGCATTTAAACACAGCCGAGGGTTTTCATTGTTTTCTGTCAATCAGCCATGTGTCTGAAACCCAAGTTTTATGTGAGTTCAAAAGAAAATGTCTACATCATCGTTTGAGGAAAATGAACAAAAATCTTGGTTTTCATATCTGGAAGTCAAATATCATGAAATTACCGAGAAGAAAAAAAACATGGAATATTTATCTTTCTCAAATTTAAAAAAAAAACTTTCAGCTGTTTTAGTCAAATTTACTTGCAGAGTCTTAGACCACTTCCAACACACAACCGACAGGCAGAAATTTATATCTATTTTACATTACTTCACAGAATAACTTTGGACACATTTGTTGCATCTCAAATAAATTTTTCAAAAATAATAATAAATGGACTAAAGAAACTGGCTGGTGGACAGAAAACATTCTGGAGTGTAAAAAACCCGCGGCATGTGCGCACAGCCCACCAGCGTTGGCGGCCGTGCTACTACGACTAGCAACTTACTAAACTCCTCGCATCGGACGCCGATATATCCTAACGGACACTCGCAGGAGTAATCCGTGCCGGTTGGGTTATTGGTGCATGTACCCCCATTCTGGCATGGTTCGTAACTACACAGGTCTGTTGGGAAGTTCAAAGTTCAAAGTTCAAAGTAGGAGGTTAGAGTTAGAATAGTCTTGTGGACAAGTCGTTATAAGTTTGTCTCGTTGATAGCGTTCTGACACTCTCTGCGATTCTTGCGACACTTGCGCTGTTCTCGCGAGACTACTGGCCTTCCTCGCAAGAGAACTGCTCTTGCGAATACACAGGTGAGAGCCAGCAGCCTCGCACAACAGCAATGATCTCACAAGGGCCAACAGTCTTGCACAAAAGTAGTGATCTCGCGAGAGCAGTCTTCAATCGCAGAAAGCTAGCTACTGAGTGCATTACCCTATTACAACACTAATGAATTGTCCACAGGTCTACGGTTAGAATAAATCTCTCTATAAATCTTCAACGTGACTGTGCTGAAAATAATCTTAAAATGTAAAGACAACCACACACAGAAGTAATATAAAAAAAATTCAGTAGTGACCACACGTTTCAACCTTGGGGTGTTGTGGCCGAGCAGGTTGATTAAGTAAGAGTTTTCTTAGCTAAGAAAACTTTTAAGCTGAATTGCTTAAAATGAAATTGGGATCAAGCCGAATTACATAAGGATCTTTTACTCATTAAAAAAGTAGCTTAGTTAATTTTTCAATCACTTCTGTGTATAATCGCCTTTGTCAAGTTATTCTACAGTTATCGTCAATGTGGCTAAACTGATTCCACAATCGCTATGCTAATGTGTAATTCACAAGGTGTACAGAAACTGCTCAACTAACGCATCTTCTTCTACTCATGATGTACATATCATTGCTAGAAACTCAATCTACAGATCTGAACATCATTTCTCAACCTAGAATAAAACAGCTACAACAATTTCTCTTGGGAAATCAGCTACTGAACTGGACCCAATTTTATGGTTCTGCTTACAACACCATTCTCCGCTTACTGTGCAAGCGCCAAATTTCTGCGCTAGCTGTGTTAATAAAGAGTACCTAATAATGTGGAGTATGCACCCGCACAAGCAAAAATTTCCCCTTAACCCCACAAAAAATGCTTTATATAAGCATAAAACACCCTGCTGTAACAGATTCTTTGCTTACGATAAGCAGAGCCATGAAATTGGGTCCAGAAGATCAATTCTCAACAAAACAACTACAACACTTTCTCGAGGAATTGAGCTACAAATGTACTCTACTGACAAGTGCCTTATACACAGGAAAGTGCATGGCTCAGCTGAGAAATCAAAAGATTTGGATCGTTAAAACGAAAATCAGAACTAAGTTTTTTGTCATTTTCATTTGAGAAACAACTCATTTGATAAAACTGTACCTACATTGATCAAAAACTGTACAAGGCAAAGTCTTATGACAGCTTATGAATAAATATTAACTACTGCGAACTGCGAATGGCAAAGATGAGCACAGCCCCCACCCTCCATAAAGAGGGGGAGGGGTCAATCTACAGTTTGAGGGCTGGGCGAGATTTATATTACCAGGAATTGTGCAGGTGTCTCCGATGTAGGCAGAGGTGCATCGACAGAAGAAGCCGTTTTGTGAAGCACTCTCAAAGCATGATCCACCATTCTGGCACGGGTTCCCACCGCATGGATCTAAAGGGGCGGTACAAGGTTGGGTTGAGGGCAGAATAAGAGGGGGATATACATTATTTTTAAAGATGGCCTGTATTATCAATACTCACATGGTCATTTCCAACCCCTTATCTACCCTGTTTGGTACCCACTCTCTCCAAACTTGGTATAGAGGGTACCCAACTGGGAGCTCTTGGGTGCAATCTTGCTTTATTACTCATAGTGTTGCAGATGAAGCCCCCTTATCGCAATTTTGGTATACTTTTCTACCCTGATTGGTGCCCACTCTCTCTCCAAACTTGGTATAGAGGGTACCCAACTGAGAGCTCTTGGGTGCAATCTTGTTTTATTACTCAAAGTTTTGTAGTTGAAGCCCCCTTATCGCAAGTAGGGTATACTTTTCTACCCTGATTGGTGCCTACTCTCCCCAAACTGGGTATAGATGAATACCCAACTGGGGGCCATTGAGTACAATATTTTTTACTTACTCATATTGTTACCTACTCTCCCCAAACTGGGTATAGATGAATACCCAACTGGGAGCCATTGGGTACAATCTTGTTCACTTACTCATATTGTTGCAATTGATTCCGTTGAAACCTGAAGGGCAAATACAGAGGTAGCCGGATGCCGTTGGGTTACAGACTCCTCCGTTCAGACATGGGCTGGAGCTGCAAGGATCTATTTTACAATAACGAACGTAGTCCGCAGTTAATAATAATTACAAGTAATAAACCACAAGGAAAACTGACTTGGTTAATTTTTAATAACTTAGCAACATTTACTCGAGCGGAACATGAACCACCACTTTGTCTTTTTGATTGGGCATTAGGCTGAAATTTTACGCCATTTTTTAGGGAGGTTAGAGACTTACATGTATAATTTGTATTTTTCTATTTTCATGAAGACTTTATCTACTGGAGCACAATCCTTATTTTCTCCTTGGAGCCCCGGGTTGCTCCAGACTCAAGACTCACCTCTAATCTCGCAGGTGATCCCGAAAAATGAAGGCAGACAGCTGCACCGATACTCCAAGCCCTGTGATAAGGGCGTACACGTCCCACCATTCAGGCAAGGCTGCTGCAGACAGGGATCTAAGAATGAGAAGAACAAAGAAACAAAATTGTAATAGTAGCAGCCGTTAGGCTTGGGGCCATGTTAGCCCCCCTTTACCACAGGGAACATTCAGGTGTTCCAACATCTCCAAATGCGTCGTCTGTAAACAACACATCAGGGAATCGGACTCCTTCACCAGCAACACCGGTGGTACCACCCATAAAACAATGAGTCATGTCGCCTGCACCACCACTAATCTCATCTAGTATCTTGCAAAGATTGTGGTGTCTACTTCAGTAATTAATTTCTCCGATATGGACAATACACATTTCAAAGTCTGTAGGACCACAAAGCTCAATCGGTGAAAATAATTCACAAAAGTTCGCCCCAGTCGAGGCCAAAAACCACTCTTGGTAAGGGGTTACAAGAAGAACGGATATTAAATATGAAAAAATAACCCAGAGAAGCTGAAGGCATGGGAATTGATATTCCTCTTAAAATAGTCTAGATTGTAGAATGGAGGGAAACATGCACCAGGCAAAGAGTTCCAAAGAGATGCAGTTTGTGTAAGGCCGTAACTGGAATGGCGACTTTGGCTACGGCTAGATCAGCACGCCTGCCAGTGTGGAAGAATAGGCAGAAGCGCGATCCAGCCGTAGCTGTAGCTGAAGTCGCCGCTTCAGACACTGCCTATTAAAGCTGTTGGAATAGATCATTGTTCTACATCTCAGCAAATCAAGAAAGGTTTGCAAGAAGATATTCGATGTTGGCCCTTACTTAGGTTCTCACAGCGCAGTCCCATGTATTGTGGCTGACAATTGCAGACGAAAGAGTTACCGTTCAAACCCAACTGGCAAACTCCGCCGTTAAGACAGGGGTTGGAGTCGCAGGGATCTTTAATGGAAGACAAGAGCAGATAATAATAATTATAATAACATTGATCTTATATAACATTGAACAATTTTATAGTCTAGACAACTGGACTTACTATTTTTGACTGACGACAGTTTCACACCCTATCCTGGGTGCATCATCAGGCTGACTGATGTTCTAGCGGCAAAAGGTTGGTGACCCAGGATAGGGATTGAAACTGTCGCACGTCACAAAACAAGTAAGTCACATTGTCTAGATTATACAATTTTTCAACAATATATTTACCTGGATGACGGAGAATATTCATAAATATAGTTCTTACAAAGCACATTTTTATCAAAAACGTTTCAAAGTTACTTTTATGGTACATATTTAGAACAATAATAGGATTGAAACAAGCAGCGAGTTCCAATTATCAAATGTTTAAAATCCCCTTTAATAGAAGTTGATTTGTATTGCAAATAAAGAGTAACAAAAATATTGGGACTTACTTCTGATTGCACAGTTCACGCCTTGAAAGTTTGCTGGACAGCTACATGTGTAGCTGATTCCCATAGGGTGGGACTCACAGAAACCTCCGTTCAGACACGGATTGGAGGAACACGGATCTTCACAGAGAAAAACAAACAGAAACAAACTATTGTTGTAGGATTTAAAACTTTACATGGTAAGAGTTTAATTATCACATATAGAGGGATTTTGTTTACAGTCAATTAGTGTGCTCTTCTAGTAAAATTTATTATAAGCTTACTAAACATCTTATATTGATTCTGTTTCAAACTACGGTTTAAAATTGTCCTTACAAATTGTATTCACTGTCATTGTGGATGTCAATATGAAATAAATGTCTTATACCCGGTACAGACAGGCACTCCAGAGTTGCGCCGAACCAAACAGATTAGGAGTGACTCTGGGTCGACTCAATCAAATTTTGGATTCAGACAGGCGAACTTATAACATTTACGTTATGTTCGGATCATGACAAGATTGAGGTCTGAAACCAAGGCGCTCATGAGTCGTTACGAATGACTGCAACAGTCGATCTTTTGACTTCTAATGCGTCCAGTCGCTCCTAACTGTTTCAGACGTCGAATTTTTCATGCGCTTAATTCAATAACTTGGTTGGCACGACTCTTGAACGCCTGTCTGAAATGGGCGTTATTGAACGTGAGCTTGAATGACTTACTGGGGTATTGACAGGTTACTCCCATATACTGCTGTGGGCAGTTGCAGTTGTAGCTAAAGCCACCATTGGTAATGATGCAATTACCGCCGTTCAAGCAGGGAAAGGATCTGCATGGATCTAAGAAAACAAATAAATAATAATTTGTCAGAGAACAACATGTAATGCTTTTTTTTTTTTAAGTATCTCTTTTTTCCCCTGTTTTATTTTGAGTAGGATTTGAAACTTTGCATGATGGTAGTTATAAATAAGTGTGCGATAGCACCATCTGTAAACCTCTTTTGAGTAGTGCAATTTTAAAAAAAAAACGTCAAAGAACAAAATATTTTGGTTTCTTTTTATAAGTATCTTTTTTTTCCCCTGCTTTAACATTTCAATGAGGATTTGAAACTTTGCATGGTGGTAGTATAAATAGGTCAGGTTTGCGGCAACACCATGTTAAAATTTCTTCTTTTGGGTTGTGTTGGTTCTGAAAACAAAGGTGGTTGACTACTGAAGGTTTTGATTAGTTCGCGCTGAATGTCTTCTGAAACACCATGTGTGAGTTTACTTGCTAGGTAGATTTTGTTCTTTAGAGAACTGTCTTGCTGGATTTCGGGAAAAAAGAACTGTTCTGCTTTTTAACTACTACATGTACCTGGGCAGAAGGTAGAATAAGCGGTTGGAACTACTTTAGTATTAACTTCACTACCGCGGAGTGAGTTCTTAATTTGTCTCAGCGTTTCGACTAGCTTGCTCTAGTCAAAAGCGGCTGGGACTACTACTTTAGCTTATAGTGGATTGTATTAACTTCACTACCGCGGAGTGAGTTCTTAATTTGTCTCAGCGTTTCGACTAGCTTGCTCTAGTCAAAAGCGGCTGGGACTACTACTTTAGCTTAGAGTGGATTGTATTAACTTCACTACTGCGGAGTGAGTTCTTAATTTGTCTCAGCGTTTCGACTAGCTTGCTCTAGTCAAAAGCGGCTGGGACTACTACTTTAGCTTATAGTGGATTGTATTAACTTCACTACCGCGGAGTGAGTTCTTAATTTGTCTCAGCGTTTCGACTAGCTTGCTCTAGTCAAAGCGGCTGGGACTACTACTTTAGCTTAGAGTGGATTGTATTAACTTCACTACCGCGGAGTGAGTTCTTAATTTGTCTCAGCGTTTCGACTAGCTTGCTCTAGTCAAAAGCGGCTGGGACTACTACTTTAGCTTATAGTGGATTGTATTAACTTCACTACCGCGGAGTGAGTTCTTAATTTGTCTCAGCGTTTCGACTAGCTTGCTCTAGTCAAAAGCGGCTGGGACTACTACTTTAGCTTATAGTGGATTGTATTAACTTCACTACCGCGGAGTGAGTTCTTAATTTGTCTCAGCGTTTCGACTAGCTTGCTCTAGTCAAAAGCGGCTGGGACTACTACTTTAGCTTATAGTGGATTGTATTAACTTCACTACCGCGGAGTGGGTTCTTAATTGGTCTCAACGTTTCAACTAGCTTGCTCTAGTCAAAAACGGCTGGGACTACTACTTTAGCTTAGAGTGGATTGTATTAACTTCACTACCGCGGAGTGGTTATCTTAATTGGTCTCAACGTTTCAACTAGCTTGCTCTAGTCACGAATATTGGTATTTTCACTCACCTGGAGTTTCACAATTGACTCCGAAGAATCCATTAATGCAGCTACATGTGTAGGTTTGCCCGCTGTTTGCCTGCGAGCAGATCGCTCCGTTCAGACACGGGTTCGATAGACACGGATCTAAACACAACAATGAGTATCAAAACAGAGTTTCAAGAAAAAAAAGGAAAAAAAGTGGGCACTAGAAAAATTTATATCGCAAAAGTTTACTTTGGGATACAGCAGTATTTTCGACAAAATTTTGACAAAATTTTGAGTATTTAAAAAAAAAGTTTTTAGTACCACTTCACTTTTAAAGGTTTATATTCTTTCGATTTTTTTGGTTATAATTTGTTTCTTTTCCCATTGACCTACCTGTGAACTGGCACTGGGATCCGATAAAGTTGTTGACACAGTTGCAGAAGTAGCTTGAGCCGGTAGTGTCTGTTCTACACACTCCATTATTGAGGCAAGGGTTGGAACTGCACGGATCTGGAATCAATCAAAGATAGCATCGGGTTGAATTACAAGATTCTAAATACACAAGTTATATAAAGTATCCAGAGTCTGTGACCATGGTGCCCTTGCAAAAAACTACCCCCAAAAACACACAACTAAACAAACAATCCTCACATGCTCTAACAAAGAAATACAAATGTTTCCTCCATATCCCCTTTGACACAAACCCCCTTTTCAATCTAGACCAAAAACTTCTACCAAACTCCCATTTTAACAAAAACTCACAGTACAAAACAACCCAGATTTAAGCAAAGACTCCCACTTCAAACCAACCCACAACATTTGAAACCAGGACCAAACTTCACCCCCAATCCCAACCAGTTTCGGCCCATACCCAACTTCAACCCTAACCCCCACATAAACCAAACCCATTTTACCAGCACCCCCATATAACCCCCCCCCCCCCATGTCAGCCGAAACCCCATTTCAGCCCGAGCCCCTGCATAAAGCCAACCCATTTTACCAGCACCCCCATATAACCCCCCCCCATGTCAGCCCAAACCCCATTTCAACCCGAGCCCCTGCATAAAGCCAACCCATTTTACCAGCACCCCCATATAACCCCCCCCCCATGTCAGCCCAAACCCCATTTCAACCCGAGCCCCTGCATAAAGCCAACCCATTTTACCAGCACCCCCATATAACCCCCCCCCCCCCCCATGTCAGCCCAACTCCCACTTCACACACCAACCCCTACTCAAGAAAAAATATCCTCACCTCAACCTACACGTTAACCCCAACTAAAATCATGCACCCCTCTCCATCATGCCCTACCCACCCCCACCCCAATCCCTTCTCATACTTACTACCAATTTGGCAAAAGACGCCCAAGTAGTTCGAAAGGCAACTGCATTGGAATGATGTCCCAAATGAACTGGATATACACTGCCCTCCATTCTGGCATGGCTGTGAGCTACAGGGATCTGATGATAGCAAAAAACAAAGCACAAATAAATAGTTAGTGACCTAACATTTCGACACTTAGAAGAGTCTTTCTTTAAAAGTGACAACACAACCAAAAAGCATTCATTTAAAATCAGTGCAGCAAATCATTGAAAAATAATTGTGAAAGAAACTTAAATAAGTACTTGATTTTTGAAATAAAAGTCGCAGGAGAAAGTCTGTACACACCAAGCAAGAGAGATTCAATATGGATTCAGTATTCCAGTGGTTAGACTGAAGTAATTGCAGTCACAAGGTTGTGGGTTTGAATCTTACCAAGCTAAGAACTGATTTCACAATGACTAGAATAAGTACCATTGTCTTGCTACTGAATCACAAGTTCTTGATTTGTGCAATTCATAATCCTAGAAGTTAAACCAATGTTTGTATGAGAGAGATTGGTTGTTGCCAACTTGGCGTTTATATCCCCTTTGTGGGAGTTTGTCAAGTTCCCTTCAAGGGAAGAGTTTATAACACAGACAGACAGACAGACAGACAGATCTGGGCCATGGCCAAGGAGTGATAATGTCGATCAATACTTACTTGGATACTGGCAGTTTGGTCCCTGGTAACTGCTTAAGCAAGTGCAAGAATAACTGGATCCAGTGAGGGGTGAGTTACAATCGCCGTTATTTAAACACGGGTTGGAAGAACACGGTTCTGAGAACAAGTAGAATAAAACAAATACTCACAAAATTTCCAATAACAACTTAACTTGTTTCAGCTCACAAAAGCAATTTGGGACAAACACAAAGAGTACTGGAAGTACAAAAGGTACTGGAATTTATGCTCATAATCTCCATTTTACTGAGGAGCATTGCGTAACCACCGATTCCAGACCTTTGTCCTTTTGTCCGACAAACAAGGATGACAAGAGATCTATAGGCTGCAATGATTGTGTTTTTTCAATGTTGAACAGAAACTTTAACTTCTTGAAAATGAAAAAACAATCCAGATTAACCCAGATACAGGTCATTCATACCTGGATACTGGCAGTTAATTCCCTTGTAGTTCCCCAAGCAGTTGCAGAAATAGCCGGCCCCCGAGTTGCTGGTGAAACACTGCCCTCCGTTCATACATGGATTAGAGAAACACGGACCTAGAGAGAGAGAAGAAAAAAGACATGCATAAACCATTACAGGTCTAAATATCACAGAATGTGAATCGGCAGTCACCGGGATCAGTCATTGTCTGGGCAACAAAAGTCTACTAAAATAATGATCATTGTGCTTTAAACATTATTTGCCTTTACATCCTTCTTCCATGCACAACCAACGTTATTAGAGTAATATGCCTGTGATTTGTTTTCACAGAGCTGGGGAAACTACCGAGTATACAGTGCCAACACACATCGGTGTATATGGGTAAAACCAAAACTGGATATTCTTTATTTTTGGTGCAAATTTAACATCTATGTTATTAGACTCTTACCAATCGGAGTTTGACAGTTGGTACCGGTGAAGGTTGGAGGGCATTGACACTGGTAGGCATAGTTGGGTCTTTGCCAGTTGCAGAAACCACTGTTCTGACATGGGTTGCTATCGCAAGGATCTGGTGGAAGAAACAAATTTATATTTAAACAATTTCTGTGCTTAACTTATTTTTCTTAAAGGAACATTGAAGAAAGCTTTTTGCTAACAAAACAGTTGCTGGCAGTTTAGGCACTTTGTTTAATCCATCATATACATAAACTGACAAACCTGTAGAAGTTTAAAATCGATCGGCAATCTGGATCACAACAAAAAAGTGAAAACCGATTACACATTTTGCATGACATTGATTAAAAAAAGTATGAATAAACGCTCACTGAGCAATGAAATTAGTGTTATTTAAAATTAGTGTTATTTACAAACGGCAAACTAGTGTTATTTATTTCACACCGCACGACCACACAGTTTTCAGCACCCTTTACCCCAAAAACTGAGTAAACCATTATTGTCCATCTGATCAATTTATCACTAAAATATATGATGAGAAAATCACATTAGCTGTTGCAAACTGTTTACCAACCAAAAGGACCTATAGTCAAAATGCAAAAAATATTTAATGGCCTGGCATTTAGACCCTAGCAGAGTCTTTCTCAATGGCATTTCGCGAAAGACTCTTCTAGGGTTGAAACCACGGGCCACTTACTTAAATATATGGTGCATGAAGGTTTAAAGACACTGGACACCTTTGGTAATTGTCAAAGACCAGTCTTCTCACTTTGCGTATCTCAACATATGCACAAAATAACAAACCTGTGAAAATTTGAGCTCAATTGGTCGTTGAAGTTGCCAGATAATAATGGAAGAAAAAACACCCTTGTCAAACGAAGTTGTGTGCTGTCAGATGCTTGATTTCGGGACCTCAAAATCTAATTCTGAGGTTTCGAAATCAAATTCAAATATTTTAGTGGAAAGTTACTTCTTTCTTGAAAACTACATTACTTCAGAGTGAGCCGTTTTATCGGAATGTTTTATACTATCAACAGCTCCCCATTACTCGTAACCATGTAAGTTTTTATGATAATAACTATTTTGAGTAATTACTAATAGTGTCAATGCCTTTAATATTAGTTACCGTTTCATGAACTTACCCAGTGGTGTATTACATCTGAGCCCAAAGAAACCAAGGGTACATTGACATGTAAAGACATTCGGTACGCCAAACCACTGACAAAAACCATTGTTCAGACAAGGGAAAGCATCGCATGGATCTGTTAGAGATAGCGTGAGGGGTGCAAAGGATGATGAATGAAAAAGGATGACAGGGTGCGGTGAAAAGATTGGACAAACAAGTCAGTGCAAAAAGATTTGTTTTGTATTTTGGTGCATGTTACGGGAAAGCTTCACAAAAGAATTTCAGAGTAATTCCAGGCATGATACTTCACGGAGGCAACAAAGGCAGTTGCCTCCGTGTCCCCTGGTCATTGCCTTGGTGCCCTTGAAATGCTCCAGTAGAAAGTTTAAGATTTCATCATTGACTGCCCTTTAACAAGAAACAAATGCCTTGGTGCCCTTACCCTTTCAAAAATGAAGCATACATGCCTGTAATTCAATGTAAAGACACTCACTCACTCAAAAGGATGTAGACTTTGTCTGAGTTTTTGTGGCAACTGCGAAATTCTTAAATGGAGTATGACTTTTAGCACTGACACAATGTACATTGTAAATGTTGGAGGAAAAATGGGTTTAGGTTTATGAAGATTATTAGAGATAAGATGGTATTAGTTGTTAAATGATTCAAAGGAAAAGGAATGATGAAGCTAGCAGTGTCATTGTTAAAATATACATACAATATGTTTTATGGGCATATAAATTGGGAAAACAGAGGTGAGTTTGAACTTTTTAGTACAAATTTGATGACTTTGCAGAGAGTCTATCGTAACTCACTTAGCATTGTGCTACATCGGCTTCCACTGTATCCTGCAGCACACTGACACTGGAAATTGGTCCCCAGCAAACGACACGTGGCTCCATTTAAACAAGGGCTACTCGCACAAGGGTCTACGGAGAGAAAAATCACATGGCAATATACAGGTATTGATTTTGTTTAAAGCTATTTTATTATTATTTTTCCCGAAATAAAAAGACAAAGTAGCGAGCTTCTTACCAATAACACTACCACAGTTCAGACCAGTGTACCCTTGCGAGCACTGACAACGATAAATGAAGTTTGGACTCAGCCAGCTGCACACGCCTCCATTGAGGCATGGGTTACTCCCACACGGATCTGTCAAATAAAATGAATCAAAAACGATGAAAATAATAATAATAATAATAATAAACCACTCTTACATAGATGTTAAGTTTGCATCGGGGATAAAGAATACTAACTTTTGTTTTTACCCATACACCGATGTGTGTTAGCACTGTATACTCAGCACCTACTCATACTCATTCTTATATAGAGCATATCACCGTGAGGTCACTATGCGCTGAAGTTCTACGACTTGAAGTTCTACGACTTGAAGTTCTACGACTTGAAGTTCTACGACTTGAAGTTCTACGACTTGAAGTTCTACGACTTGAAGTTTTATGTAATAATTCATGGGGATCCTGTTCTTTCCAGGTAGCTGTAGGGAAGGTGTGGAATGGTCTATTACATTCCATCAGAGCCATCCAGACAGTAGACACTTTCAAAACAATCTTGAAGACCCATCTTTTTTTATAAACATTTCAGTAATAATGTTCCATATACATTAGATTTTCATTTTTCTTGATCTTTGCACCACCTCTGGAGGACAACCAAAATGGAACTTTTTTTATTGAAGCAAGCGCTATGAGCACTTTTTGTGGATACCGGCACTATAGAAGACGACATTATTATCATTATTAAGGATTGACAAACTAATGACAAACTGATTAACGATAAATCTTAACTAAGAAAAACACTTTACTTGTTGTACGTACTTATAGGTTGAGTACAGAAGTCACCACTGTAGCCTGGTGCACATTGACATTGGAAGTTTGTGCCCAGTGATCGACAGGTGGCCCCGTTGAAGCATGGAGAACTGATACAGCCATCTGAAACAGAACAACAAAGTCTTGTTTTCACATTGAAGAGTTTGGAGCAAGTTCGAAAGCACACTTTTTAGACGACCCATGATTGACAACTGACTAGGAACAATCATGCGCAGCGACGCACGCACTTTTGAAAATGGTGTTTGAAGCTTTGCAAGTGTGGAGACAAAGGGTAGTAAACTTGCGGGTACAACAATGTATACAAAACTCTTTTGAGGGAGTGTTGGCTCTGAAAAGAGGCGCTTTTGGTCTCGACGTTTCTAACAGTATACTCTGCTGGTCTTCTACTTGTCTTCTGCTTTGTTTGAAACGTCGTACACTGTTCGAAAACGTCGAGACCAAACCGGCTCTTTTCAGAGCCAACACTCCCTCAAAAGAGTTCTTACACAAGGTTGTACCTGCAAGTTTACTATTCATATTTTCAGTTACTCTCACTCTTACGACTTGCTTGGAAGTCAACCATCGATACAGTATTCTACACTTCCATTGCCTAACACTGGCCAAAATTGTTAAACTTGAAAGTTGTTAGTTTAAGCCAGGAAAGCAATTGAAAACAACTGGCCCAAATTTCATAGAGCTGCTAAGCACAAACATTTTCTTATCATGTAATTTCTTCCTCGATAAAAACAGGAATACCAACCAAACTTCCACGCGATTTTTAGGATAAGCAAACAACAGCTGAATACCAGCAACAAGCAGTATGCAACAAATGGAAACTTGGTTGGTAATCCTGTTTTTATCAAGGAAGAAATTTCCTGCTAAGCAATTTTTTGTGCTTAGCAGCTCTTTGAAATTGGGCCCTGATGTTGGGACCTTTGATCTAAAATATCTGGTTCATTTGAGACACTACTAAGTGTTTAGATTATATTATGAAGCAAACGAGAGAGTCTCACCCAGTAATGTTTCACATCGGTCACCGGTGTAGGACGGTTGGCACTGGCACTGATAGATGAAGCTTGGATTAAACCAGTTACAATTCCCATTGTTCTGACACGGGTTACTGTCACAAGGGTCTGTAAAGTCAAAGAAAAAAAATCACCTGAAGTCTGTATCCAAAGTATCAATGTATTTTTATGTGTTTTAGTGTGTATTTGAGTAAAAACATGTTTTGGACACGCAAAACCAAAATGCACTTTCACTGTATAATTTTACGTGTGACAATAAAACATTAATAAAATGAATCATGGAAACAGATGGTCATACCCGTACGAGCTATCTCGGTGGTCTAGTTGGTAAGACACTGCTCTAGAATCGCAAGGGTCTTGGGTTCGAATCCCACCTCCAGTATACAGTGTTAACTCACATTGGTGTACATGAGTAATTTTAACAAAAATAAATATTCTTTATAAAAATATTGGTGCTTGCCCTGTTAGTGGAGAATAGTGATCGCAAGCGTAGAATTTGGCAGTAAGCAGAGCTATGAAATTGGGCCTAGGCTACTGGTCGATAGATGAAGAAAAAACAACTGCTTTTGAAATACTGAAATACTCACTTAGAGATATGCTACACCTAGTTCCTGTGTAACCCGCTAAGCACTGACATTGGTACCCGGATCCAACTTGTAAACAATTGCCTCCATTCATACACGGGTTGCTTGCACATCCGGCTTCATTTCAACAAAATAACAAAGAACCAATTATTTAAATCGTGCTTGTTTAGCTATTTGTTTGTTTGTTTGTTTGTATTATTGTTCGTTTGTCTGTTTCCATTAATACAACAAATAATATCAATTCATATTATACATCTACCAAACGAGGTACTCAAGGCGCTGAGTATATACAAACTTTCAGAAAGATAGTTAATGCAGTGATGACTATTTTCCCTTATTTGTGAACTTACTCAATTGGGTTTGGCAGTTAAGTCCTGTGTACCCAATCAAGCATTGACACGTATAAGTTGACCCAGTCCCACTCTGGCATGCACCACCGTTCTGACATGGGTTGTTCAGACAAGGATCTGTAATAAAAAAAACATGGTTATTTCATTTGCAGTATTGTATTAGCATACAATCCTCCACTGAAATCCAACAGTCAACTGACACGCTCCAATCCCCAAGTGCCCTGCTTGTGGAACGGGTCACTTAGGGCTGGCCCGAGGTGCGTGACCTTGTTCGATTAGCTGTTGTTGCTCACCCAAATGAGCACCGCGGGGTCGTCATTGGAAGCTAATCATGCACCCAAAGTACAAGTGGTAAAAGGGTCTGAATACTCACTTATTACTATGTTAGCGCAGGTGCTACCAGTATAACCTGCCATGCACTGACATTGGTAACTAGTTCCGATGGATAAGCACGTGCCTCCATTCTGGCAAGGGTTGCTGGTGAAGCAAACGTCTGTCATAAAGAAAAGGTAGCGAGACATGTGTAAGAGTTTGACTCAAGAATGTAGTCTTCGCCCCTACGCCCCTTTCTGCGTATGCCCTAACCTCTAGCTCAAGTACTCCATATTAAAACCCACAATACAAATTGCAAAACTCACAGGTAACTGGTTTTCTGGAATCACTAAATACAAATGACAGGTAACTAGTTTTCTGGATAGGTTTAATAAAACTCACGGATTCTGCTTTGTTTTTTTGACACTTTTTATAGTACTCTTATTTTTCATAAAACTTACAGGTAATGTTTTTTCTGGATGTTTTTTTATAAAACTTAGTTTTTGGAACATTAAAAAAAATCACAGTTTTTTGGACACAATTTATGAAATTCACAGTTTACTAGTTTTCTGGACACATTTTTTAAGAACTCACAGGTAACTAGTTTTCCAAACACATTTTTTAAGAACTCACAGGTAACTAGTTTTCTAGACAAACTTTATAAAACTCACAGGTAACAAGTTTTCTGGACACATTTCTTAAAACTTCAAGGTAGCTAGTTTTCAGGACACATTTTTATAAAACCTAGGGTTTTCTGGACACATTTTATAAAGGTCACAGGTAACCAGTTTTCTAAACACACTTTATAAAATTCACAATACATTACAAAAATATACTCACTCTGTACTATACCACAAGTAACACCACTGTACCCTTGCTGACACTGGCACTGGTACCCTGAGCCAAACTGGGAACACACACCACCATTCAGACACGGCATGCTTACGCACGCATCTACACAAAGAAAACACCAAAAGACCATCAAATGATGAAGCGAACTGAACAGTAATGCGTATTGAAAGAAATAATTTTCTTCAGACACAGAATGCTAACGCAAGCATCTACACAGAGAAAACACCAAAAGACCGTCAAATGATGAAGCGAACTGAACAGTAATGCGTATTGAAAGAGGTAATTTTCTTGAGACACAGAATGCTAACGCAAGCATCTACACAGAGAAAACACCAAAAGACCATCAAATGATGAAGCGAACTGAACAGTAATGCGTATTGAAAGAAATAATTTTCTTCAGACACAGAATGCTAACGCAAGCATCTACACAGAGAAAACACCAAAAGACCATCAAATGATGAAGCGAACTGAACAGTAATGCGTATTGAAAGAAATAATTTTATTCAGACACAGAATGCTAACGCACGCATCTACACAGAGAAAACACCAAAAGACCATCAAATGATGAAGCGAACTGAACAGTAATGCGTATTGAAAGAGGTAATTCTCTTCAGACACAGAATGCTTACGCAAGCATCTACACAAAAGGCCGTCAAATGATGAAGCGAAATGAACAGTATTGCCTCGGAAAGGGGTCATTTCTCACTCAATTATTAAAGAACTTCAGGCCTGAAGCTCATTTCACGCATCTGAAAGCAAACAAATTTATGCACCAGGGGTGTTCTTTCTTTCATTGATCTCCTGCAACTTCAATGACAAATCGAGTAATTTTTTTTTTACAGATTTGTTATTTTGCATATGTTGAGATCGACCAAGTGAGAATACTGGGCTAAATTTCATAGAGCTGCTTAAGCACAAAATATTGCTTAAGCAAAAGAATCCTTTCTTAGTAAAATCAGATTACCGGCAAAGACTCCACTCAATTGTTACAATGTATGTAAGTAAACAACAGCTAAATACCAGTCACAAGCGATGTATATGGCATGAAATTTTTGCCAGTAACCTGTGTAAAACAAGCGAGCTATTTTCTTGCTTGAGCAAATTTTTTGCTCAAGCAGTTCTATAATTTGGGCCATGGTCACAACTTCCAAAGGTGTCTTTAAGTGTACCATTGGTAGTTGGGTTTGAATACTCACTTATTATGACAGTAGTACATTGGTTACCAGTGTAACCCGCAATACACTGACATTGGTAACTAGTTCCAACAGATAAGCACGTGCCTCCATTCTGGCATGGGTTAATGTTGGTCTGGCAATAATCTGTCAAAAAGAAAGAGAAAAAAACAATCCTTTGCGTTAGTAACTTCAGGAGTTTTTTTTTTGAGCGAGGCTGGCAAATGTTTTTTTCACATTCATGTCAAACATTTTCAGATCACAATTTTTCTGCTGAGTTGCAGGTGTAAAGTTTTTATTTGGCCCCCATAATTGGGGGAAAATAACCTCTCCAGGGTAGCTGGTATTCTGTCTTTTATACTCACTGATTACTGTTGCGCAAGTGTTACCAGTGTAACCCGGTGCACATTGACACGTGAAGGAGGAACCAGCCTGGGAGCAAACACCTCCATTCTGACACGGGAAGTTTTGACACACATCTAGAGAAATTCAAATAGATATTTACCATCCAGAGAGAGAGAAAAAAAGTTTAAATGAGAGACTTTTGGACGGTCCCTTTTCACAGTTCTCAACAGTAGTGCGTGTGCTGAGAACTTTGCGCGCAATACTGAGCATGTGTGCGCAGGCTCAGAGCAGCAATGTCCGTAATGTCTGATGAGTCTGCTGCCGCCAGCTTCTCAAAGGTCTCCCATCAGAACAACGCCAGACAGTTGATCAAAGAACAGTGGGTATCCAGTCACAAACAACACAATCTCATTTCTTGAGCCCCTGGTCCTTGATAATTTGATCTCTGATGTCGTCTCAGTGATATTGTCAAAAACCAGGTCTCGACAATTTTTTTTAAACAAGTACCAGCGGTAAAAAGGTTTTGAATACTCACTTATTATGACAGTAGTACATTGGTTACCAGTATAACCCGCAAGGCACTGACATTGGTAACTAGTTCCGAAGGATACGCATGTGCCTCCATTCTGGCATGGGTTGATGTTGGTCTGGCAAAAATCTGTCAAAAAGAAAAGATAGTGAGACAGTAACAATTTGGCAGAAAACAGCCTCTTCTGCGGTAAACTATAGAGGGCGCACTGTAATAAGACTGGCCGGTACACTGTCTTTAATACTTACTTATTACTGTTGAGCAAGTGTTACCAGTGTAACCCGGTGCACATTGACACGTGAATGAGGAACCAGCCTGGGAGCAAACACCTCCATTCTGACACGGGAAGTTTAGACACAAATCTAGAGAAATACAAATAGATATTTATCTTTCAGAGAAAAAAAAAAAGTCTTAGTGAGGGACTTTTGGATGGTCCTTTTTCACAGTGTTCAACAGTAGTGCGTGTGCTTAGGACTTTGCGCGCAATACTGAGCACGTGTGCGCAGGCTCAGAGCAGCAATGTCTGTTAAGTCTGATGAGTCTGCTGCCGCCAGCGTCTAAAAGGTCTCCCATCAGAACACTGGCAAACATGTTAAAACAGTTGATCAAAGAACAGCGGGTATCCAGTCACAAACAACACAATCTCATTTCTTGAGGCCTCGTCCTTGATAATTTTATATTGGATGTCGTCTGAGTGATATTGTCAAAAACAAGGTCTCGACAATTTTTTTTAAACAAGTACCAGCGGTAAAAAGGTTTTTAATACTCACTTATTATGACAGTTGTACATTGGTTACCAGTGTAACCCGCAAGGCACTGACATTGGTAACTAGTTCCGAAGGATACGCATGTGCCTCCATTCTGGCATGGGTTGATGTTGGTCTGGCAAAAATCTGTCAAAAAGAAAAGATAGTGAGACAGTAAAAATTTGGCAGAAAACAGCCTCTTCTGCGGTAAACTATAGAGGGCGCACTGTAATAAGACTGGCCGGTACACTGTCTTTAATACTTACTTATTACTGTTGAGCAAGTGTTACCAGTGTAACCCGGTGCACATTGACAAGTGAAGGAGGAACCAGCCTGGGAGCAAACACCTCCATTCTGGCACGGGAAGTTTAGACACAAATCTAGAAAAATACAAATAGATATTTATCTTCAAGAGAAAAAGGTTTCAAGAGGAATGATGGTTAAAGGCAGTGGACATTATTGGTAATTACTCAAAATAATTATTGGCATAAAACCTTACTTGGTAACGAGTAATGGGGAGAGGTTGATGGTATAAAACATTAAGAGAAACAGCTCCCTCTGAAGTGACCTAGTTTTGGAGAAAGAACTAATTTTCCACGAAATTGATTTCGAGACCTCAAGTTTAGAACTTGAGGTCTCGAAATCAAGCATCTGAAAGCACACAACTTCGTGTGACAAGGGTGTTTTTTCTTTCATTATTATCTCGCAACTTCGACAACCAATTGAGCCCAAATTTTCATAGGTTTGTTATTTTATGCATATGTTGAGATACACCAAGTGAGAAGACTGGTATTTGACAATTACCAAAAGTGTCCCGTGTCTTTAAGTAGAATTTTTGATTTCTAAATTTGACAAACTTACTGTATATCTGGCAGTTGTCTCCACTGTAGCCCGAAGCGCACTGGCATTGATACACAAAGCTGGAACCACTCCAGAAACACTGACCGTTGTTTAGGCATGGGTTATTGTCACAAGGATCTGAATGAGGTAGAGGGAAAAAGAATAACATTTATAAATAATATTTAATAATAGTGGCTTCTTAAACAGCGCTCATCTCCGTCACTCAGTGACGCTCGAGGATCAGCATTTTTCCTGGAAGGTGGGGCTACGTTTTTGTTTGCTTCCTGTTTATATTAAACTTACTGATTAGAATTCCACAGTTTGTTCCAGTGTACCCTACGTCGCAAGCACACTGGTAGTTTGTTCCGATCTGGTTGCATACACCACCATTAAGGCAAGGATTATTGGCGCAGGGATCTGAATGTAAAAGGAAACACAGTCAAGAATTAGAATAGTCACAAATTTGCATCAGGGATAAAGAATACTCATTTTGGTTTAACCCATTACTCTGATACATGTATGTGTAAGCATTGTATACTCAGTACTTTCCCGAGTTCTGTGTAAAAAATCAAAGTCATATTTCTTGATGGGGTTCAAACCTATGACCTTTGTAATTCCAACTAGACTTAGAATGCTGCTAATAAAGCACAAGCGTGATTGACTGAAACACTGGAGTGGTTGTTAGCCAGAAACATTAAAAAGGTTATTTTGAAGGTTTTGAATGAAAGTTCAAACTATGGGAAAGCACCATTCAAGAATTTTTGGGTCAGGCCACCAAAACTTGGAAACAATCTTTTTCAGTGAGTGAGTTTGTTTACATTGTCATAAAACTGTTTGAGCAGAAAATTCTGCTTAGCAAATTTCTTGGCAAAGTAAGAAATGACCAGGGTAGCAGTTGCAGCAACGGTAACTATATGGTGTTCTAGTACATTTTGGTTAAGCAAAAAGTTGTTTGTGCTAAGCAACTTTTTGTGCTTACATACAGGCATTATGCAAATTGGGTTCCACAAATAGCTATGCCACTGCTCTGGAAATAAAATAGTAATAAAAAGAAACAAGTTTTCACGACTATACCACAATATTCAGGGTGCAGAAAATTCAATAACTCATGTATGTGGATGAGTAAACAAGGACAAAATTTATGAAAGAATGAAGAAAATGAAATAAATATTACCAAAGATAGAAATTACGTTGAGGTTAACACTATGTAAAACAATGCCACCCTACACAGAGAATTGAAACATAAACCAAAAACACATGTGAAACAAAACCAATGAAGTTAATTGAAGTTAATGTGGAAACAAAAATTACAAAATACAACTTCACAGCACACCATGACAAATGTCAATTTCCCCCATCACCAAAAACACAGCTCCTCACATGACAAGTTTGACAGTTACACACTAAAAGGACTAGAGCGCCTTGCCTGGGATTCGAACCATCATCTTGAACACTGCTTGTTACACCAATGATGCTCCCATCGAATTCCACTCCCCTCCCTCAGGAAGTAATATTTTAAGGGAAGCCTTCTACTATCTATTATTCAGTCTGTGAACATTGTGTTTTGTGTTACAAAAAGTACCCAAATCCTTTAACTATCGCACCACCCCGCTGGGCGCCACACACATTACTATCAAACATAAGTTGGCACTGTTGGGAACACTTCCATCACCAACAACAAAGGGTTGAGATGCACGACGAATGAATGCTGACAAACGGTTGACTGGACGCATTGAGAAATGAGACAGGAGTGAAGCAAGTAAACCTTTAGCAGATGGTGCAGATTAAATATATTTTAAAAATAAATTTTTTAATTGGTAAAAAGGCAGGAAGGGTGCGATAAAGATCATCAGAGTGTGCAGAGATACAAACAATAGACCGATCCATTATGCTCCGCCCACGACGCACGTGTGAGCAAGAACACGTGGGGCTCTCCAATGCATTTCTGCACAACTCTGCCGCGCGCGCCAAGATACGCACACGCATGTCGGACCTAAGTGTCGGACCTTCGTTGCGTTGTGATTGGTCAATACGCAATGGGGCGGAGCTTAGTGGATCGGTCTATTGTTTCCAAATACAAAGAACACATTTATTGCTTAAACTGGATTTGTGAAAATCAATCCTAGGATCGAACGTGCGTAGGATCAATCTTATGGTTGGGACTCATTATAAATCCTGGAATCGATCCTAAGTTAGGAGTAGTTTTGTGAAGTCAACCCCTGGTGCTTTTTTCGTTACAACAAACACCAATATCAAGGACACAGGGTACAAGACCAAGGTGGCAGAAATACATGTATGACAACAGACTTGAGATTTGAGTGCAATGTGAACACAAGATGCTAACAACAATCAATGATTTGCTTTAAGTAGGATTTAAAACTTTGCATGGTGGAAGTATAACTGAGAAAGGTTTGCGGTACGGCCATGTGAAAATCCCAGTTAAGTTAAGTTGGTTATGAAAAGAACCAGTGGTTATGACTCAACGTTTCAATCAGTATGCTCTGATCGTCTTCAGGGAGAGGATGGCCCTTAAGACAATCAGAGCAAACTGATTGAAACATTGAGTCATTAACCAGCGGTTCTTCTCAGGACCAACACGGTGCTACCGCAAACCTCTCTAAGCGATTTGTTTTGTTTATAATGTGTATGGATGGGTTAGCGGTGGCAGTGGTTTTTACACACAAGACATTCTCGCTGGGAATTTACTTTTCCTGGATTGGCAGTTGATGCCTTCGTACTCCTCGGTACATTGACACTCATAGACATAGGTCATGTCAATTCCGCTACAGTTACCTCCGTTCAGGCATGGGCTACTAACGCAGGGATCTAAGAAAGAGCGATGGGACGGGGAGCAAGAGGGAGGCAATACCAAGGAGAGGGGGTAGAGAAGGGATTGTAGAATTGAAAGAATGAACATTTCAAAACCAGGAACAAAGGAGTAGAGGAAGATGAAGTATGAAGAATTATAAAATTTGTCATCTTCAAGAGTTATTTTTCAGATCTTGTATTTACATTATATAAAACTTGTGGGGTTTTGTCTTTTGTAGAACAAAATGCTGTGCTTTGAACCTTCCATATTTTTGATAATTTTTGAGATTTTTATGGCAATAAGTTTTGAGTAACTACAAAATTTGTGGGGCTGCTTTTTTTTTGAAAAAGAAGTAGTCAAAAACGTATTTAGCTGATACAAATCACTACTGAAGTGAGATCTTCAAAAAAGAGAATTTCAAATATAAACTTAACATTTTGAATATACTGTGGCTTTTTTCTAGATAAATGCAAAAATTAACCATGTGCGGGGGTAATCCCCCAAATGTAGTAATTTTTCAGTGACCTTTGCCTTTCATTGGCCAAAATGGAAACCATGTGACACAAGTTGAATGTTAAGATTGGTCAAAAGAGCCTTTTTTTTGTTTACAAACATGAATGAACACCAACCTAGTAGAGTTTCACAGAACTGTCCTTCAAAGCCAAACGTGCAGAGGCATTCATAGTTGGACCCTAGGCCGATTCGCTCACAGATACCCCCATTTTGGCAAGGGGTACTAACGCAAGGGTCTTTTGGGGAGAAGGGAAGTGAAAAAGAAAGCGAATAGAAGCAACGAAAGAGAGAGAGAGGGAGTGAACAGAGAAGGGCGGGACCATGGCCAATAAAACAAGGGGGAGGGAAGGAATTGGGGAAGAGATAAAAAAGCACCAAATTGTTAGAACTGGCTACAGAATATCAACCATATCCCCCGTGGTATTTTTTCCTCTCCAATGAATCCATCAAAAACCAAAAGCATTACGTTTCCTAAACTGGAAGATAACCAATTGGTGTCAGATGACCTTTATCAGAGCTGTAGTACAGGGGGTGGGGTTAATGTTAAAGGTAATAATGTTAACTAGCATTTATCTGGTTGGTGTCTGTGTGTTTGAGGGAAGGGGGAGTGGGGTGGTAAGAGGGGTGGTAGGGGATTCAATACTACAATGCAATGAACTCATGAATTAGCTGAGCCTTGGCTAAAAGTGAAGGAAAAACGGTAATCCATCTGGCCCAAAATGTAACAAAAAAGTAATCAAACAATAATAAGTGGGTAAATTATTCAAAGCAATCACTTATGATTGGTAGATTTTAAATAAGTTTTGATTGAACAAAGACAAGTTGTTTAGAGTGGGATTTCTCTGTTGTGAATGTGGCGCCAGAGATCAGAAGTTCAAATCTAGCTCTCGTAGTCGAGCTTTCTTCGTTCAACACCGAATTAATCAAAATTAAAACAGTCACAAATTTGTACAAGTTAATTGCTTAGCAAAGTGTGATGTCAAAACACAAAATCACTCTGGCGATTTGACAACTCATCTTACGACGAATCTTAGAGCTTTTTGGAATCGAGCCCTTGTCACTTAATCCCATTGGGTCTATTGAGGATAAAGCTTGACCTTAAACTAGGGTACCTGTAAGTAGAACCACACCCCAAAATAAAGCTAATCTACCACCCTGAAACCCCCACCTGTCAGGCTTATGTCTCCATAGCTCCAGAGAGATCCCAATGACTACATCCCAAAAGCCCCACCGCACACACAAACACAAAGATAATAGAAATCTTTGGAGGGTCGATTCAGGCTCTGAGGCAGACTTGATTCAAGTCTTAGATCGCGGTTATTCTTCTGCATCTCAGCCGTGAAAAACGCCGCCACATTATTAGCTATCGTAGGCTAAATGACGAAGGTTGATCACACGAGGGCGCTGTTTGTAGCGGCTATCAGGACGACTCAAAAGCCACGATCAAAGACTTGGAACCAAGTCTAGCTCTGAGGAGGTTCATTGTAGGGTCATTAAAATGTCATGGTGAGGATCATTGGCAGTGTTGTAGCTAGACCAATTGAAGTCCACCAAGGGAGAGCAGTTGAAAAAAAGTTATCCATGTTTAGATATGGGACTATCATTGCTTAAGTGCAATCTAGCCTGGGGGATTATTTTGTATTTTGCTCAGAGTGCTGGGAGAACTGTATAAATTCTGGACAGGCTCGCCCAGCACTTGGCTGCAACCATTACATGGCTATTGGATGTTTATTTGGACGTCATTGTAAGATCATTAAAAGGTCATACTGAGGGTCAGTCATGCTATCTAAAGGGTCGTTCTGAGGGTCATAACAGGTCAGGGGAGGTCATACTCAGTAGACAGTTGTTGGAGAATCTATAGGGTAGTTAGTTTCATTGGAGGGTCCTAGGGAGTGTCATTTCATTGGTCTTAGAGTGTGATTTATGAACAAGACAAAACTTACTTGGTGCTATTTGGCAGTTTTGTCCGATGTAGTTATTGATGCAGGTGCAAGTGTAGATTCCATTCTGATCAGTGGAGCAGGTACCTCCATTCAGGCAAGGATTGTTCGGTAGGCACGGATTGTCTAAAGAAAGAATTATAATGCGTGTTACAAAAGAATTTTGCGAAAGACGTTAGACATTAGATGACTTCAGGAATTTCTTTTGATGCAGACAAGATTTGCAAGATGAGAATTTTTTGATTTTTCCTTAAGTGAATGCTTTGATGATGCAGTGATTTGCAAAGAGTATGTACAAAGAAAGCAATGATTTACAAGTAGAATATGATCAAATACAGGCTTTCAAAAAGAGGAGACTGTGTACAACAACAAAATGATTTCGGAGTTGCTTTTAAGAGTGTAAAGAAAAATCTTTGTCAGGGTGTAAAAAGGAGCATACTGAACTGACACCATGAATGTAAACAAAACTAAATATTGAGCTTTGGTGACATCACAAAAGCGTCGTGTTTGGGTTTTAATTAAGTAGGATTTGAAACTTTGCATGGTGGATATACGATATGGAAAGGTTTGCGGTAACACCATGTAATGACTATCTCTAATGAGTTGGGGTGGTTCTGAATGAAAAGAACCATTGGTTTCAACTTGACGTTTCGATCAGTATGCTCTGATCGTCTTCAGAACCACCCCAACTCATTAGAGATAGTCATTACATGGTGTTACCGCAAACCTTTCCATATAATAATATAATTAATAACAGAGAATTAATAAGGCACACACTATCTGTAGGACCATTCGAAGGCACCGGTCGCTAGAAAATCACTTTGGTTCAAACGAACGATTGAAAAGATAGGTCTAAAGATGGCGTTTGAACGATGACAGATCATTGACCACCATAGAAACCATTAAGAGCTTTACAATATGTAATTTATTTGAACTTCCAGTCGGGACAGGAAGCCAGATCAATTTAAGTCACTAAAAATGTCAATAATTTTCATACATTAAACTTTCACCGACAATGAAAAGATTCAAATCATGACAGCTGTGGTTCTCATGAAATGAATTTTTGAAATATACTTAATTTGAAACCGATGGCATCATCAAAGCATCAATTATAATTTCTTATCTGGGCAGTGAGATTAACCTACTTGAAAACGTTAAAAAACATTCGCTGCGAAAACAGGGCTGCGATGTCAAATTCACGTCAAATTCGCTTCGCATTCGCAGGAAGTATGAATCAGGCTTAAGGCTACAAGAACGACCATCGTGGAAATCTCTCCTCACCCCTCCTCAACTTCCCCCCTCACCCGACTTTGCTTCCTTGTCGCCGAAACCCCTCTTCCCCCTCTGACCCCTGATGAAGAAACTCTGCCCCTCCCCCTCTGCCCCCCCCTCACCCCTCTTCCACTGCCCCCCTCACCCCTCTTCCAATGCCCCCACCTCACCTCCTTTTCTCCTCAACCCCTTCTCCGCTTCGCCCCAACCACTCCTCCCCCCCCTTCAACCCAAAAGAAAGGAAACACATATTGAACAATACCTGTTTGGCAGCGTAAACCAATCCACTGTTGCGGACATGTACACTGGTAGGTGTTGCTAGATTGGCTGACACACTGTCCACCATTCAGACAGGGTGTTGTAGTCAGACAATAGTCGGCAACTGCATTTAGACGGGGTAAAAGGACCAGAAACATAGCAAGGCAACAAACAACGGGGTACAGTACGGTCAATTTTAAGACAAGCTTTGAGGAGATTGCGGTGGAATTGTTCAGCAGTACAAGAGGTTAAAGCACAGGCAAAATAAGTGAAACAGAATCAACAAAAATGATTTGAAACTTTGCATGGTTGGGGGTATGGTTAGTGAGGTTTGCAACAGCGCCATGTGTGAATCTCTTTTGAGAAATGTTGGTTCTGAAAAGAACCGGAGGTCATTCAATCAGTATGCTCTGATCGTCTTCAGAAGATTGCTTGACTCTGTAATGCTAGATGGCGCTTAAGTATACATGTACTGCCTTGGAGATTGACAAGAGTTGCTCATTTTGTGAGGTTAGATTGCAACTAATCTCTCTATAGGTCTGTTCACACTACAGAGCTAATTCTCAGAAAGAAAAACCCTGGGGAATTTCAATCTCACTGTGAGCAATTTGCCACTGAGGTCAAAGAAAGACCTAATATTGGCAGAGAGACGTGGTTGGTGCGTACGTTTGGTGTGTACGCTATCTTGTTTGACCTCAGGTGGTCTCTTGAAACAGTTTGTTTTTAATAGCAATGGAACCATGATCATAACTAAGCATATCAATAGAAATAAGGAATAGGAAAAAGACGGGGAGGGGAAGGGGAAAGGGGTAAGGGCATAATTGTTAAGTGTTAAGGGGGAGTGGAGGGTTGGGGTGGGAAGGTTGGGTGTGGATGGAAACATAAGCAAGTAGCAGTGAACCAAGCTTTAAATGGCGAATGGTACAGCACTGATGATTGGACGGCTACCCAGCCTCTGTGGGCTGTATCGAAACCTACCTATACCACAGTACGTTCCAGTCCATCCTGGTGTGCATTCACATCTAAACAGACCGGGATCAATATCTACACACACAGCGCCGTTCAGACAGTTCTGGCTTCGACAAGCTGGTGGAATCAAATAAAGGCAACATATACATGTTAAAGACTTTCGGTTAAACACAAACGTCCACAAATTTACATTAAACTTTTAAAGAAAATGATGGTTGGAAGCTTCCCTTAAAATATTAATTGCTGAGGTGCTGTTGTTTTTGAGAAATATATGCTCTCCATTTAATACGGGTAATTGTCACATTATGACACAAAGTAACATTAGTGTGTAAGATGTCAAAATGAAGCTTGCTGTATGCTCTTTTCAGCCATGAATAAAACTAAAAAAGCCCATCACATTTAAATGGTGTTTGAAGCTTTGCATGGTGTGTAGAATAAGAATAACTACAAGTACAACTAGTAGACTTGCAAGTATAACCATCACATATAGTTGGAAAATACTTTGGTTCTTTCAATATCTCACCATTGCAATTTAATCGTTGACAGTGTACCAGGACGTCGTCCGAAGGTACAGGGGTGAAGGTGAAATCCGGGCTAGGGTTGGGCGCCTTTCGAAGCTGGACGCAGATATATGGGATCTGGTTGCAGGAGATCCCATTGAGGTTCAGGGTGACCTGAGCCCCTCGGATGACCATGTCGATCCCAGCTTGTAGGAAGATGCTGCCGGAACTGCCTGGGAGGTTAGCGCTTTGCTGGATGACAGTTTGGCCTTGTCCGTCAACCTATCAAAACAAACAGTGAAGAAGGTGTGTTTGAAGCTTTGCATGGTGTGTGGAAAGGCTTAAAGGCAGTTACTCAAAATAATTATTAGCATAAACCTTACTTGGAAACGAGCAATGGAGAGTTTTTGAAATATATTGAGATGAACCAAGTGAGAAGACTGGTCTTTGACAATTACCAATAGTGTCCAGTGTCTTTAATCTTACAGCATGTACATGTACACTCTCCTTTATTTTGTCCTATATAGATTAACTTTTTCTTGTCCATCCTCCGTGCTTATCATTTTGCTTATCCATGTAATATTTTGCAAATGTCTTTTTAAGCACGATCCAAGTCAATTTCTATTGTGTACTTGCATATAAATAAAACTAAATCAATCAATCATTCAATCAAATGTTATATTTTGAAAGAGCAGTATAAAATAAAAATTGACTTGACTTGAATTGATGTCTTTACCTGTGCGTCGCTGAACACTAGGACCTCCCACAGGTTGGCTCCATTGATGCTGGCTCCAGTCGGATTAGAAGAAACTGTGATGTCAAACTCAACGACGTTGTTGGGGGTGTCTGAGTGAACGGGAACACCGGATGAAATGGTTCCAACAACGTCAGTGATCTCGACACCTATAGGATAATCAAAATAAAATAGACGGATTTAAAAAGTGAAAAGGGCACTACAGCCATTGGGGAAAAGAGCACGGCAAACTTGGCCGTAATGTTTGGTTATTTTCGAGGGGCTTCAGGGCCACTTGAAGGGCAGCGACAGCAATGGCCGTCATTGCAGCCGTGAAATTCCAGCCCTCTAAACCTTTTTTTCCCCCAATGTCCAAGATACACAAAGAATAGTTACCTTTGCAAGTGACAGGAGCACACGCCGTATAAGAGGGTCTGTTGAGAGTGAAGTCAATGGTAGCAGTAGGGCTCTTCTCAAGCCGAGTGCATATATAGCCAAACTGACCACACATCAAGCTGGCGGCATTGGCGCTTATTCTCAGCGCCGACATGACGGCCGCTTGACCGGGTACGAGATTAAGCCCAGACTGTGCATCGGACAACTGGATGACGCTCTGACCAAACTGGGTACCACCGCCGTCCGGCTGGTTGCTGAGGAAGGTTGTAACCCTCCAGAGACGAAGCCCGGTGACTCCTGCGCTCGTAGGGCTCGTTGTGATGGTCATGTCTAAGTTGAGCGCGTTGCTGGAATCACGTTCTAAGACTATGTTGCTGGATGTGACTTGAAGTTGTGTGTTGGTTATATCAACACCTGGGGAAAGATGAAGCATTGATTGTTGTAGTTTGTTCCACTATTCATTTTTAGATAAAACAACAGACCTGACATGCCAAGCACCTATGAAGCACCATGGTTGTGTGCACAAAAGTGTATGGGTTTACAGAAAGCTTCTTGCTTTGTGAGAATGTGCGCTACATCCTTAAGTGGTCAAACAAAATTGAATAATTAATTTTTTTTACTTTAAAAAAAAGCTCACCCTGGCAGTTGATCTGGGCACACTCCACCCGGTCCCCGCTCAGCCGGAAAGCTGGTGACGCCGACGCCCCTGGCATCACCTCAACGCAGAGATAAGGCACCTGGCTACAGACCACCTGGCTCAAGTCCAGACTGACTTGCACTCCGTTGATGGCCAGCATGCCACCGGCGGTCAACTGGGTGGCCAGGACAGAGTTGTACAGTGCTGTGGACAAGGCGTAGCGTTGCCCGCTTCCGTCCAGCTGGGTGCTTCCGAACACGTTGAAGGACCAGAGACCCGTGCCTGTGATGGTCTGCCCCGAGGCATCACTCGATAGGATGAGATTGAAGTTGAGGTTGTTGTTGGTGGTGCCCTCTCGGAGGCCGAGGTTGGCCAGAAAGAGTTGAATACCAGAGAGAATGACTCCTTGAAAAAGAAAGAAAAATTATTTTGATTTAAGGTTTTTTTCACAGCCTTTACAGGGCCAGAGACAACCACTTCTAAGGTACCTCTATTAATCTATTAATTTTATTTCATTCATACATTCTGTGGTGAGGCCAAGGAGTCTAAGACAAGCAAACTTAATAATTGTACTAGCCAATAACCCAAAAGGATAGACAACAAGGAAGACAGTTTAAGTTTTAGAGGAGGGAGGAAACCTCACACAAATGTCTGCTGTTTGACTTCTTCTGAGTTTCATTTAATTTATTCTTAATAATTTATTCTGGTTGTGAAGCCAAGAGCTCTCAGACAAGCAAACTTAACCACTGTCCTAGCCAAGAACCCTTATGCGCTATATACATCTGTAGTTGTTATTATCTATACTATTAATTATTATTATGATCAATAATTAAAGGCACCTGATAATGGCCAATAATTAGTAGTATTTTATATCAAGATGTTTTATTTACCACTGTCTTCAAGCTGGCAGAAGTTTCCTGTCCATCCGAATGTACACGTGCAATCATAGCTGAACTGTTTGTTTATACAGACTGCTCCATTCTCACACCGGTGGTTCAGGCAAGCATTTACAGCTGCAACAAATCAAAAAAACATGGAATATTGTTTATAAAGTAAAGGTGTTATACAAAACCATCATTGTTTAATTTTAGTCTGTAAGCTTACTGCTTATGAAGTTTATACTAGACCAGACGGACACCAGCAAAGTGTGAGTTCAAAATCCAATTAACACTTGTGCCCTTGAGCAAGGCTCTTAGCCACAAATGCTTCCTAAAGAGATGGGAAGGTAGTGCATTCTGCTCAAACAACAAGGCTCCTTGTGGATGATACGCAAGCCTACATCCTTCCATGACTGTGAAAGGGGTAACCCTGTTTCAGCTACGGGAGTAAGTTACAACTTGGTAGCAGTTGTTTTGAATGGACTATTTGAGTCCAAATCAGATAAGTGTAGCCATAATCCTGAAGTGGTCGGCCAGGTTTTGTGATGACAGACAATTTCTCAACAACAAAACTTTTTAAAACAAAAGGTACAATTACCACAGAAAAGAACTCACCTGTTCCACATAATGTACCGGACCATCCATTGCTGCAAGCGCATGTGTATGAGTTTCCATTTTGGCTGCAGAGTCCATTGTTTTGGCAGGGGTTGGAAACGCAGGGATCATAGCCTGAGGGACAAAACGAAAAGAAAACAAAACATGAATTGTAATATATATGCATTTTTCTTATGGTGTACTGTTTCTGTCTGGACTGTGCCACTCTCACACAAACCCTAAAGGCCGGTTTATAGTCGGTCGCGAGATGGTCACGTGATGGAAATTTGGACGCGAGACACAGTTTATAGTCATCGCTGAGGCCTAAAAATGTGTCTTTTTTTTAATGCGTGTCGAAATTTCCATCGCCCGACCATCGCCCGACCGACTACAAACTGGCCTTTATGCTGAGACCCTTTCAAGAGAAAATAGAATTAGCTGATGCAAACAACTTACCAACCAAAAAGACCGATGGTATAAATGCAAAAAGATAGTTAATGGCCCGATGTTCCGACCCTAGCAGAGTCTTTCTCAAAAGCTAAATGAAAACCAACATTATAACAACAGTCAAAACGTGACGAACAATTGTCACTTATTGCAAAATCTCATAAAAGTGACTTACTTAAAAGTGACGCAAAAAGTGACTTACTTGTGCATTCAACATTGAGACACTGGACTGTATTGCCTTGTAGGGTGAAATCAGGGTTGGGCGCCTGGCCCTTTTGAAGCTGCACACATAAGTAGATGATCTCAGCACAGGATGTCACAGAGCTCAGATCCATCGTAACCTGAGAAAACGATTTTGAATATTATCAAAATGTATTCATGAATGCCACAGTTTTTGTGTATCAATAATTCTGCTGGGAACCAACAATGCAGCGGGCACCTCATTTTACCTGTAAGTTATTGAAGTTAATCTGGCCCCCTTCAGTAAGTGCCGCGTTCAACTGGCTCTGGGTCAGCGTGACCACAGCTTGACCCCTCCTCGGACCCAGTCCGTTGAGTTGGTTACTGGCAAAGATTACGAGCTGCCAGAGGTTAGATCCAGAGATGCTGGCACTAGGGGAGTCAGCTTGAATGCGTAGGTTAAAGGTCAACTCGTGGTTCCTGTTGCCGTACAGGAGCTGCCTGTTGACCGTGGGGTTGAGGGTCATTCCACTGATGTACACACCTGGGAAGGAGGATGGTTTATGAATAAACATAATGTCAGAGGTCAATGTGAGGCTGTCTTTCCTATAGCTGTGATTGATAAACTATTGCAACGCAGCGACTTATGGGAAGAGACTGTACTCTGTTGTTATAAGAAGAGACTGTATGGTAATGAGTGCGAGAGAGCTGAGTAGATTGTCTTGCTGTCGATTAAAGAGAACAATTCTATGGGTCTGGTCTTTGCCTTTGGCGATACAATTATACAAAGGTGCTGGACCTAGCTAGTACGATTGAGCGATGAGTCTTCAGAAACTCTTTAAGAATTCAAACAATCACCTCTGCATTCCATGTTGACACAGTCTTGCAGTGCGTCTGTGGACTGTACAGGTTCCAGGGTGAAGTCTGGATTGGCGTTGGAGCCCTTAGACAACTCGGTGCACAGGGCAACCACCTGTTGGCACAGGAGGTTGTTCAGGTCCACCATGGTGGAAAGATTCGGGATGACTGCGACCACACCCGCTGTGATGCCAATGTTGCCCTGGCAAATTGAAAAAGAAGAAAGTAACAATTATAATTTATTCTCAGTGTTATACTCTCTCATCTCTTGGTGTTTCTATTGTCCCAACTTTTGAACAAAATATGGCATCATACATAGGGTTTTAATTGTATTAAAGGCACTCAACACGTTTGGTAATGGGAGACGTTTGGATGGTCCTTTTTCACAGTTCTTGTCAGTAGTGCGGTGCTCAGACCTACGCCCGCAATACTCAGCATAAGTGTGCACATTCAGAGCTGCAAAAAAGAAGTGTCTTAAGAGTCTCCCATTGTCAAAGACTAGTATTCACTCCAAGTGTATCCCAAAATACATATAAAAATAACGAACGCCTCATTTTGCCCGAATGCAACAGTTGCCACCTCTGAAACTCACCGGAACGTCACGCTCGGAAATCCTACTGCTGGTTCCCGTCGGGGTATTACTGCCGAATGTGTGGATGTTGAAGAGATTCTGACCGCTGACACTGCCCCCGGAGGAGCTGGTGAAGATGGAGAGAGTAAACCCGATTGTGTTGGATTGACGCTCAAGCAGTGTGGTACCAGATGTTACAGATATGCTGGTGTCAGTGACTTGCACTCCTAAGAGGAAAAACAGAAACAAATCTTGAGGTTAAGGTTCAGTGTTGAAAACTTTTTACAATTGGTAGAGTAGCTCATGAAGTGAGACTGCGACTTCGACTACAGATACGGCTAGATCAGTGCGTCTGCCAGTGTTGAAGAATAGGGAACTAGGAAGTTAGGCTAATTTTTTGTTCCCTGCTGTACCCTCATCCACACGTATTGACTTAGCAAAGAAAAATGCAGAGCAGTAGTTTTGTACTCGACAGCTTTATGAAACAAGGCCCATGTAGATCAGACCCAAAATAACCAAACTAACCTCTGCACGTAGTAGGCTGGCAGACCGTGAGCACCGCATCCGACGGCGTTCCGCTCATCGTGAAATCTGGCGAAGGGTTATCCCCTTTGCTGAGGGTTACGCAGATATACTGCACTTGGGTGCATATCAGGCCATTCAAACTGAGCGTCGTCTCCAACCCCAAGAACTGAATGTTCCCGTTGAGTCCTGGGACAGCGTTCGACTGGCCCTGATTTAGCGTCAGGGTCCTGGTCAAGACCCTGGGGCCTTGTCCGTTGGACTGGGTGCTCCCGAAGAGGGTGAACTTCCAGAGGTTGGTGCCGGACACCTGGCCTGCTTGGGGGTTGGTGTACGCGGTGAAGTCAAACTGAATGATCTGGTTGTTGACGCCCTCGCGGAGGGTTCGGAGGTTACCCCCAAAATCCACCCGGGTGATTTCAAGACCTGGAAAAAAGTTTAATCAAATTGAAATGTTTTTAGCGGCCATCCTCTTTTTACATTCAAAATTTATAAAACTAAAACACATTCAAAAAGAGGGAATATAGTAAATTATTGATTCTAACCATTCTTTAGGGTGTCTACAAAAAAGTGAATAAAAATGGTTGCCCAACACGCCATGTACAAAATGTACAAACCAAGAAATGCTGAGAGCAAGGGATCAAACTCACCTCTGCACTGGACTGAGGTACATCCAACCAGAGAGGGACTTCCCTGAACCCCACGGATCGAGAAGGGTGTAGAGGGGCTCTGACCACGCCCGATCACGCCGCAGACGGATGCCACCTGCGTACAGGACAAGGAGTTGGTGTTCAGCGTAGACTGTAAGGTGAAGATGGTGGAGGCTGCTGGTGGGCGCCATTGAACGCTGCCCTGCTGACTGTTAAGATTGACATTCTGGAAGAGAGAAAACAAAAATAGGTTATGAATAAAGAGCATATTTTGGGTTACTTCTTAGGTTAATTTAGCGCTTGTGTACTTTTGAGCAAGACACTTCGCCAGAGTTGCTTTGTTAAAATGGTGCAAAGATATCATTTTATTTGATACTCCTCTTTCAGGGCAAAATTTGAATTATGACATCATCAGACAGCAAAGAAGAAATTCTTCGCCTGTTATAAGCCCAAATACAATGCCATTTCAATTGAATATCACTAGAACTCAGGAACGAACTGAGAATTAAAAAAATTCTTTGAGCAATAATGCATAGACCATAACTTTTGGATGTTGACAAGAATTGCACTTTATTTTTGAGTATCACTTGAGTATCAAAGTGGTCTTTTAAACCATTTTAATGTGAGGTTAAAATCCAACACCCCCCCCCCTCCCCATGATGTCATATGGACCCCCATCTATTGGAAAATGAGTGGATCAAAAAACTAAATTTGACCTGGGAACCCCTCTTGAAACCCCTTGTTTTTGCTGCAATTCAACAGAAGAAAACAAGTGACGATTTCATCTCTTTGAAAACAATGAATGGTTTAAAACCAAAACATTCTCTTTACCTGTGTTGCGACTTGATTTCCTAAATTATTCCTCAAGAGCAACGTGACGCTCCACAGACCAGTTCCCGTGAGGAGGAACTGGGTTTGACCCGGTGAGAAGGTCAGGTCAAAGGTGAAGCTCTGACTGAGACGACCCTGAATAACAGGAATACCGGAGCTCACACTGATGGCGGTCTGTGAAACGATTACGGTGCCTAGAGAGAAAAAGAAGGAGTGTTACCAGACCGTAAATATAGCATGCCTGTTTCCACTAACTACAATCATTTGTAGTGTATTTAAAGTGAGGCTGGTGGGAAAATAAGTCTGGTGCCATATATTAATATGTAAGCTTTCAGGTAAAAGCTTCAATGATCAACCTTATTTTATTTTTTTCCCCTGCATTTTTTAAAGGGTTGACATTAGTTTTTTGTTTCTTTTTCAGACAGTTCTTTTAAATGATTTATCTCACCAGTGAAAAATTACAAATATACCCAGTGAATGCAAAGCTGATCACTATGGTCGAAGGACAACACTTTTTTTATATTTTGTTATAAAACAACAACACTGTAAATAAATCATCCATTTAATAACGAGGGTAAATGCCTACCTATTTCACAGTTGACTCCGCTGAAGTCTAGGAGACAGGTGCACTGGTACCCATTGGTCCCAGTGCTGCCGATTCTATTACAAAAACCCCCATTTTGACATGGATTAACCCAACAAGGATCAGGATCTAAAGTTTTAGTAAAAAAAACAAAAAAACATGGAGTTTAATTATAGGCGCACAGGTGACCCATTCAATAGTGCCAATCACTAGTATCATTTGTCAAATAATCTTGAGGCACAATTCAGGACCAATTCCATTTCACGGGCCGAAGCCATGTTAAATGAAAAAGATCCAGATTTTATCGAGTGAGTAAAATGCATAAATTATTAACTGTTTTTATTATAACACATAGATCTTTAAAATTTGATTTTTGTTTTTCACAATGAAGTTATAAACTAAAAATATACACTGAAGCGTGTCGTTCTTGTTAGTGTTACTCTCATTACAATACATACAATATGGTAACAAATGTGAAACCAGAGGTGAAACATCACATTTTTAATGAATATTTAAAACACTTTTAAAAAAGAGACGTTGTGCAAAGCACTGTGACTAGGCAGAAATGCATACTATCTGAATTGTGTTCACTGTAAATATACAGTGTAACACACTCGCACTACATAATAAGGTTTATCGAGATTCAGAACCGCAGTGCTTTGTGGGAAGGCATATGGGGCAGTTTGCTATGCGATGTATGTTGTCGTGCACGACTCGCGCCAGATCGCCTATATCTTTGTGGAAATTGTGCGGGTTCAACAGCCCCCTCTTTTGATATTTTGCTATTGGCGATAAACCTTATGAGCTCAGGAAGAACCAGTGCGTCCCCAATCATGCCTATAATTTTGGGCTGGGTCTCATTAATATCAATTTTGAAAGAATGAAAAAAAATACAGAACTTTTGCCCCCACCAAAGCTTTAGCCCAGTAATAATAATATTGTCGGCCTCCAACAATTTATGGGTCTACCCTTATCACTGATAATATCAGTTAACCATGTTTACAAGAATGTTGAGCGGGAGGATAACATTTAAATTGATTTCAAGGGTTGCATAGTTATTATCATAACTGGGGCAGGGGATTTTACACACTGAGTGCACACAAGTGCCGTCATCTTCATCAAACGGAAACATTGTTTTTAGAGAAAGTATTTGTTGGTGACTTACCGGCTTCATATCTGATTGAAAAGCCTCCACTTGGAACATTGAAGTCTGTATACCAGTACAACACTACCTGGTTAGTGTTGAATGTTTGTGGAGCGATTTGGTCAGTTCCAATATACGTCCTAAAAAGCACAAGAAAATACAAATGTGTCAAGTTTTAGCAGCCGACATCCAGCAAAAAAAAACTAATGTTCAATAACAGCGCCCTCTGTTGACCTCTGTCAACAGAAATCGTTCCTCTGTCTGTCTGCTCTGGCCTATGTCACTCTGTTTAGTTTGAAGCACAGTCACATAATTATTTTTTGTCGGCAATTATTATTAATTTGAGTGCAAAATAATCAATTATGCTCTCTTGACAGCAGACAATGAGTGTAGTCTTTTTAGCAGGTTGTGTGTTTTGTCATCTTCATACAAAATATAAAATGGAAAGCTTATTTTCCCCCAATATTAAATATTGTTTTGTTTTGTTCTGCTTTTGTTAAGATCATCTTCCCATCAAGGAACTCGGCAGAAACTCCAGGGGAATATAAACACCAAGATGGTAACAGCCAATCCCTCTCATACAACAAAGTTTATGATCATGTACGTCTATAATTATGAGTTGCACACAAGATAGGGATTCATTCTACTGCGGCAAAACTTATTGTAGTCATTGTACAATCAAAAGGTTAGCTAGGTGAGGATTCGAACCCACAACCATTACAAGTCCTGCACCAATGGACATACAACAGAAGTGCGTTTTGGCGACCCCAACCAGAAACTTTGGTCATCGGTTGAGCGTTTTCGCGTGTTCGGTTGAGCGCGGTGACGATGCTGTTCAGACCAACCGACTTGCTGAGTTGGTTGGCTTGGTGGCTTTGGTTGGGGTCGCCAAAACGAACCCCTGGTGTCATTTAAATTTTAGCATGTCCTGTTATCACGACCTTCGTGATCTTGAGTTTGTCAACTTGCTTGCTCACCGTAGATCTGATGATTGATCATTCACTGTGGTGCCAGGATAGATGATCAACCCATCTTTATGATTCTCAGAAAGGAAGACGTCAAAGAAAAAAGTAATCGACTCGGCCGAAGGTATCCGAACGATGTAGAAACAGTCTTCGTTGTCATTCGGCGGCAGTGGGAAGTTTGTCGTGGTAATGACGCCAGAGTCACTGTAGAAATTACTGCCACACTCTTTAGCTGTATAAATAATTGTATTTTTATAATAAAAAAATTGAAGAGGTATTTTAACGCTGATTATCTCATAACAAACTAAACATTAACTTTGTTTTATTTGTTCCCTATATAGCTCTGTCAATGACGTAGTTTGACATATCGACAAGAGTTCATTTGATTGGGAACTCCGCCGCTAATTCGTCATGTCGTAACACTCGTCGTGAACAATCATTTTGAAAGAAAATTTATAAAAAGACAGTGTCAGAAAGGTGTTTAAGACTGGGATTTCAACTCAGAAACTGTCTTGAGTTTGTTCCCAAATTGTTGGGTAATATTGACACAGAATATGGGTGTCACTGAACCGAGTCATTGTGTTTTTATTTTGTCGTAGTAGAGTAAAAATATTTTGCTATTTTTATTATTGAACATTTTGGATGTTATTAATTACAGAGTGAAAATAATTTGCTAGATTGAACATTTTGAATGTAATAAAAAGTAAGTAATTTGCTAGATTGAACATTTTAAATATTTTAGTTTAAGGAAAAGGAGAAAGATGTCCTACGAATTGACGGTGACAATCCCGGGAGTCTCTGCTCGCAGTTCTGTCCTTGCCAGCTTCCTTGGCACTCGCATATGTACCCCGGGTTGAGATAAGCCGGACGACATATCGCACCGTTCAGACATAGCTGTTGTGACTGCTGGCAAGCTATTCAAAACAATAACAACAGTGGGAATCAAAGGTGTTAAAACAAAACATAACGCTGATTGTTGTTCTTTATACACGTGACAATACCTACACCAATATTGTGCCATTTTTAACAACGGTTTTTTATCACAATTAAGAATAAATCAATCAAGATATTGTTATTATTATTTCAGAAATAGAAAAGATATTTTGATTATAATCCTGAGATAATCCATCTTGGAAAGTTGACATCCAAGAAGTCGACATCGTTAGATAAAGTATAATGTGAACGTTTTTACTGTAGGATGTCGTCATCTTGATAAATCATCTCAGAATGTTGCCATCTTACGTTTATGACGTCATCATCGTACAGTATTATCTCAGAATCTCAAAAGAAAAATAGATGGCACTTGAACCTTTTCCCAAACAGATTGATAAAGTTGTCTTACGATTATTTTGAGCTTGTGAGGTACTCGTTGTGGCAAGAAGGATTCCAAGAAGCAGCCAAGAAAGCTGTTTGCGTAGTGGTCTCGTAGACATGCTGGTGAGTAAGACACCGTCTACCTGTAAGGGGGGGGGGGGGGCAAGAGGGAGTGGGTACACTCATTAAGAAGTTGTATTTTGAACACTGTTGTAATGGACAATCGGGTTGGCTAACATTACGTTTTGGGTAACCATATAATTAATGGCAATAAAAACATACTTTGTTACACAGCAGCTTTCGATCTGTAAAGCATTTGAGAATCATTTCACTTTGAAGTAATGTAGATTGGAAAAATGGAAAAATATCAGTTTTTATTCCCCAAACATTTCTCAGATTGTGTATTCCAGTATGGATTAGTGTTCTTAAAGTGGAAAATAACCGCCCGGAATTTTCGGCGATATCGCAAAAACGCTTTGAAATACAATTGTCACGGGTGTTATAGGATTCAAACAATACAACAATTTTAAAACCTTAAGGTACAATATTTGCCAGTTTGCCTAAGTGCCACATCTGCAAATCCCACTTTGGACCGAAGACTTGCGTGTGGATTGGGTTTTCAGTCCTGGTCACCAGAAACAAAAAGAAAATTCTACTAAAAGTAAAAATTCTTTCAGCGAAAACCGGGCCACGCGAATTTAAAAAAATTGCGCCAAGATCTGTTCGTAGTCGTGTCTAAAGTCGTTTCCACGAAGATTATTCTAAGCCAAACAAAATAAATTCCACACACTTTTTCAATTTTAAAGACAACGGACATTGACTTAAATAAAACAAAATGAGCTGCATGGTTGAAATTCTATTTTATGGTTCTGTTTAGAATATTTGTTTTAAACCGTGGACGGTTTGTGGTTTCCAAAGGCGACAGCGAAAGACTAGTCTAGAATGTCCAGTGTTAGACCTTGACTCTACCTAAGTATAGAAACGTTCATCTCCGGCTATAATACGTTCAACAAATCTATCTGGGCTATCTAAACTTAAACACCCATCCTCAATCACACAAACAAAGCAAGGTGGACGCAAGGCCATGCTAGACAATGGAGTTATTATTAGAGATGAATATGAAACCCATCCATGGGAAAATTTGTCACAAAAGAGAGATGTTGAGATTGGGGGAGTTGTTTTGTAAAGTTGGATCTTCTGTTGCCCTTGGAGATGATAATTTTGATTGTGTTTTATGCGGGGATGGATTGAGATAGGTACTGGAAAGCACTGTTTTTGAGTTTGGTGTTTTTCTTTGTTGTTTTTATTTGTTTGGTAATGTGATGTAAGTGTTACTCATTATGACGGACATGCTACAACTCTTTAGAGGAAATGAAATAAGTTTTTCTTTGAAAACAGTCAGCACTGAATCATCACAAGGTTGAAATACTGTATATGGGGAAGAAACGTGGAAAAATGGTGTTTTAGTAAATATTGTTTGACCATTGACGTATGGTGCTGCCTCGAGACATTGTGTTTTGCTTTGTTTGGGGAAAATAATAAATAACAGAACGTATGGTCAAGCGTCACATGTTTACAGTGCGAATAAAAGTGGGTAATTAGGACAGACTCTTTGGTCAGCTATTTTTAATAGAGCTTCATCGACTTTAAGTTGGTGTAGCCATATTACTTTTCCCAGGCAAACCAATGTAACCAAACCGAGGCTGGGAGTAAAATAGTCTGGTCCCGTTGTGGTGTATTTGGTGTATGGTTGATATTGCCTTAATGAACCTTGAGACACGATAAAGTTTGTGCATGGCATGACCAATATTATTGGCAAGCTATTTTTAGTAGAAATTTATCCGTCATGCCCAGGCAAACCAATTTAAACAAACCGAGACTGTAAGTAAAAATAGTCTGGTGCCGTTCGAAACTAATTCAAGTAAAAAATCATAAGTGACACCTGGGTATAAACAATTACAAAGAAATTAAACAAATTTTGTAAGAACATGTGTAACTCATTGTTGTGCGCAGTGAAATTGTGACTCCCAAAACAGACAAAATGATTATACGTTTGTACAAGAAGGGTTAACTTTATATCCCCTGAAGAAAAGTGTGACTCTCGTATTAGTGTGACGTTGTACAAGGGGTTAACTTTTAAATCCACCAAAAGGACCAACAAATCCTTTTTTGAATGGTTTAAACCTGACCAGTAGGGAATGCAAGGCATTCGGTCTGTCGACCAACCCATGTTTGCTTTAAAAGCAAATCTACTTTTCGCACCCACTGAAGCGTGGTCTCGATGAAAGGAACTGGGACGTACGTTTGTTGGAAATAAACACAAGCTACATTCCACTAGGCATTGAATTCAAAGCAAACTTGTCTGATTCAGTGAGTACTCAGTCTGAGTTGCTACTTTGAAGTCTCATTACTCTAATGGGTATAGACCCCGACTGTCACATTGTATACTCTGCCATGTTTGTCGTGTTCCAAGTGTTCGTAAGCAATACTGGAACCTGTATTTCTATTGAACATGAAAGGGTTCAGACTAATAATTTGTCGTCAAAACCTCGATGTGTTTTCAATGATGTTATAATTTATGACGTAATTGGTATTACATGTATTTGAACATTATAATCGGGTAAAACCGAGTATGTTTTCGGAGACTTAAAAACTGGTATAGGAAAACTAAAAACTGTGATCAGGCACCCCATCATAATCGGAGTCCAACAGTTTGTGAGTGTTGGGTTTATGTCCAGCAAGGAAAACTTTATGTATCCTGCCACTCCCACTTTTCACCCATTTTTACCAAAAGGAACATCTCATTGGAGTAGTTTAGAGACAGAATATTTCAGTTTATTTTATAACGAATGGAAAAGTAGTGGCAGGATACAGACACTTTCCCTAGTCCAGCAAACTCATTCTGGATATTTCTATTTAATATACATATCATTTTGGAACTTACATGAATGTGGATAAATACAACAAAATTAATATGTGAACATTTTATTTCGAAAGGTGGTAGTGTTTTTGAGATAATATTGCCGAAAATCTGGAGCGGTTATGTTCTAATTCGTAATAATTATGATACACACAATTTGAGAAACCTCCCTGACTGAGAATTGTTTCTCAAAAATAAACTTGTATTTTTTTTCATAACCACATTATTGAAGTAAAACGATTCTAAATATGCATTGACGAGCAGAGTGTACAGTTCGAAACGTCGAGACCCAACCGGCTCTTTTCAGAGCTAACACTCACCCTAAGAGATTTACACATGGTTGTACTCGCAAGTTGACTATTTATTTGTATTTTCTTCTAACTACGTGTGTTTTTATTGGTATTAATTTGAAGAAAGATTTCCAAACACAATATATAACTTCCCTATAAAAATACAAGTGTTCTTGAAATCATACTCCCCATCGCCATTCAAAAGCTAGGGTGAATAAAGGTCAACTCTGTGGAAAAATTCCACCTTCAAAATATAGTGAATAACAATAATCCAGTGTTCACAAAAAGGAACAACACGTCAAAAGAAAGTACGACGAGTGATGAATGGCTTCTGTTGTATATCCACAAAAGTGGAAAAATAGACTTGACTTATGCATCTGTCAGTATTTAAGAGGCCTATGTCTGCATGGCCAGGTGATGGGCCAAATCTCACGGACACCTTTGATAATTAATTGTCAAAGATCCAAGTATTCTTACTTCATTAAGTAATCGGTGAAAATTTTGACTCAATTGGTCATCGAAGTTGCAAGAGAATCATGAAAGAAAATTCACCCTTGTTGCACAAAATTGTATGTGATTTCAGATGCCTAAAAAAGGCTTCAGGCTTGAAGTATTTTAATATTGAGCGAGAAATTACCTCTTTCTTAGAAAAGTACGTTACTCTGAGGGAGCCGTTTCCAAAAATGTTGTATAGGCCTACTATCAACAGCTCTCCATTGCTTGTTACCAAGTAAGTTCGTATGCTCACAAATTTTGAATAGTTAACAGTAGTGTCCAGTGTCTTTAGCACAACTAAGGACATCATAATTACGCTTAGAACAAAAGATTTGTGTGTTTTTTGCCCTCGTCCGATTGACCGTGATTAATTTGTGTTGCGATCGATTTGTCCCCCACCCACCCCAACAACAAAAGAGTAAATTCCAAAATACAATCTACAAAACTACAATGTTTTTTTAATATTTTGTATTATTCATCATGTCAACTTGTGTACAATAATGTTGAAGCCTGCGTAAGACCAGTAGCTGTAGCTCATTGCACCTGTTTGAGCTACCCGTAGTTAACACGTAACACCAGAAGCATAATAATAGGTGCCTGCATTATAACCGGGTTAAAATAAAGCCGAACACAGCAACCTGTATTACGCAGAAAATACACATTGCGCAAAACCTGCTTGACGCAACATTGAAAGGGTTATGTTTTCCCATGAGTTGTTGTCACAGTTTGGTAAATGTGTCATACAAAGTGAGTAATGAAGAACATATAAAGGGATTTCGTTTCTGGGGTGTTTTTCGAGCAGTTTGCTTTCAAGATTAAGGACAAATTCAGCAATGACATTCGTTTTACTCGTCATACAACAATGCACACCGGTTTTACTTTCATGTTAAAAACAATCATTTGATGTATATTCTCTTAACTCTTGGTTCTATATGGGCAGAAGCAATGGAATCGACTTGCCAACATCAGTGTTGGTTTTATTGATTCAATCATTGGTTTTAGTTGAAAAAGCCTAAGCAAAGCGGTAAGCCCAGAGTTAAAATTTCGAAACGTGTTGAGTTTTGAGTCGGCCAATTATGCAAATTCTGGTGTTGGGGCGTTGGATGTGTTACTTTAATTTTAAAATAAAAGCCACCAGCAGTCCTGATACTTCAAGGAGGCAACCATGCCCCTTGGTGCCCTTGAAATGCTCCAGTAGAAATTTCCTCATAGGGTGCCCTTTACCAAGGAGAACATGCCTTGGCGCCCTTGCCCTTTCAAGAAGAACTCACAATTAGTTTAATTTTGAGGCCCACAGCTTAAAAAGTGAAGAAACTAAACAGGCATTTCAATAAAACCCCATTGTTCATTTTAGGTTAAATGGTTGGGATCAACCGTCCACCGTTATGGTCCAACAATGTTCCATGAAGGGATTTCTAAGTCAACTATTTTCTGAGTCACCAACAGT